>NW_026462004.1:0-63329 GCF_021730395.1 Mercenaria mercenaria | reverse complement strand
GATCAGGGCGTACGTACCCGTCTCTCAAGTCTTTGAAGTGTTGATACCATTTTTCTGGGTCCGGTTTATACGGTACCCATTGTTCTTGTTTATAAGCGTACACTTCTATGGAACCCATACTTCTTAAAATGCAACACGCAGTGAAGATCGTTTGATTTAAATTCCACAGGTTGTAAATCTTCGTCTTTCAAATAGAGTCTCACCGAGTTAAAGTAATTCACAGTCACTGGCAGATACACAGAACGACTATATTCTATGGATTTAATTTTCTTGTACCGAGTGTGTCAATTTCTATGTTTCTTAGTACAGGTAACAGTGTGTCTCTAACGTAAGATTCTTGCACAAATCGCTGCACAGATACAGTCTTTTACTTCTTTGCGTAAAATCGCAAGTGAGAGACATTTCAGTCACAGTGCAGGTTCAACGATCCTCTAAAGTGTATGACTTGGGAAACTAAATGTAAAAATCTGAGGGATTGTATGTTCTGAGAGTCCCTACTGCTAAGATAAAGGTAAAAGTCTGTCATGTTTTCATTTGTCTTTGTTTGATTTTTGGCTTCTTACGCTTCTCTGTTCGTCCTGACTTCGTCCAAAATAGTGTCAAAAAGATGGGGAGCTCTCAACAATACATGTATAAGTGAGTGATGGCGTCTTAACAATGTTTTCTTCCTAGTTAATGTCACCTTACCAGAAGGCAGAGACCGTAGCAAAAGTATTTTCCTTTCAAGTAGCTGGGCATATCTTCTTGCCGGATTAATCGTTCCATTTACCACTCTTATGACCACTTGAGCTATAGCATGCATTTGACTCGAGGTCATATTGCTGATCACGTTCTTTCTGACTGCTATAGTAGCAGCTGAAGAAGATAGTTGAGTGTAAGGTACACTTGAGACTGATTCATGTTTGTTTATTTGTTTCGTTACTCTCACTCCTTCTTACGTGTGTATAGTTCCAATTCAATCAAGACAGGATGGACTACACCATCTAGTTGAGTGTGAACTTTGATACCAGTTATGACCACTTTACTACTGTGAAAACAACAAAAAATGACTAATTATTGTTAAAATTCACAGCTGAAAAAAGTTCAGGTTCATTCACGATCTGTCTTTCTTTTACCAATTGATCAAGTCTAGAGCGGTACTCAAGGTGTGACTGGCTGACACGGTTATGCATTTATATCTTTCAGACATATTTGATATCATAAACGCTGTATACATCTGGCATAACGTCGTAGTCTTTGAAGCCTATCCTGAATACTAGTCGCTTTTCCAATACAGTTGATAACACCGTTGGAGAAGACTAAGCAATTTCCTCCTATAGTCTTATGTTGCCAGATTAGTCCAGGGAATGTTCCAGGATTGTAATGAGCGTTTGATATACGATAACACAAGCGCCTTAAGTCAATAGCGCATTCCAAATGGGCACTGTACACAACGTTGGTGATAATCATGGTGTGGACTTCACAATGTCTTGACTATAAATGAAGATAAATTTGCTCATATCTGTCATATAAATACAAGTCAGATCACGTGGCTTGTATTTCCTGTTTAAGTTTACTGCCTTACAGTACTTATTGAGACCTTTGATTAGACACCCTACATGCCTAACTTTAGTTCAATTATGAAGTAGTTAGCCGGGTTTTAGCGCATGAGTGATTTCATTTCCGGTTGAATGTCTGCAATCGTTAGTTCTCTTCAAGTAAATTGTTTGACACCAAATCGTGAAAATCGGTCTAACAACAGAGGAGAAATTACATTTTGAAAATTTTGCTTGCGAAATTTGAATTTGCCGCCCAAAAAACAGTTTGCAGTGACGTCACTTTAATCTTTAAATGCCAATATCTCGAGAACTGTTTCAAGAGTTTATTGTTAAGTTTTAGAAAGAAGGTTTAAAAATCGCTGTTACGTCATTACTCGAAAATGGTTGAAAATCGAATCGAGAAAGGGGGTGTAAATGAAAGATTTTTATGAATCACATGACATTAACATCTCAGGATTGATGAATAGAAAGAGTGTCACGAAATGGGGAAAACCGATTGTTCAATGTTCAATCTTGACGATTTGCTAGAATGGTCATAATAGACTTTCTAGAATCAATCTGTTCTTTAGACAGCATACTAAAGGACTATGAGTGTTTTATAACACAAAATACTCATTTCTATAAGTTTCTCCTAAAAGTAAAAAAATTGATCGAAATTTAATCCTCTATTACAGTTTTGAAAGTATTAATGTCAACATTGGCCAGTTCCCTTTCATACATTATCTTAAGTTGATCTCAAGTCAAAAATATTAATACTTCATGTCCGCTGGTCCTTAAAAGGTTGAATTTCATGTATGGTCTTGTAAAATCCTGCACAGACTTGCTTTATGTATCAAGAGTGTCACACACACGTGTAAGTTCATTTTTGCGCGAGATATCGAGGAGTAGGTAATATTTTATCTTATAATTTCATTCTAGAAATAATATATCAGTTATTTTCATGTCGTTTTAATGCTTTTTTTATTTTAATGATTGGTCAAGTCATAGACAGTACATAATTATATCATTGATATACATTTTTTTTCAAATGGTTCTTTCTTTTTTACAAAAAAGCGGTTAAGGTGTTCTATTTTATGATTATGAAGGAGTTAGCCGGGTTTTAACGCTTGAGTGATTTTGGCTCATTATTCCGTGCCTTTTGGAAAAACGATTATCAAAGTGTACGTTTTCCGAATCTTCTTGACGAGACCTTTTCTACGATACCTCAATTGACCAGGTTTGAGTCTAGGAACTTGCAGAAAATGTGAATTTTACCCGTGATTGATCTCACTTCCGGTTTGAGTATACCAACTTATAGTACTCGTCGAGACCTTCGATTAGATACCCAACATGCCTAAGTTATCTTTAATAATAAAGGCGTGAAGCCGGGTGTTTCCGGATGAATGATTCCGGTTTTAACCACAATATCTGGAAAACGGATAGAGATAAACCCAGAATAGTACATATTTTTGGAACCTACTCGAAAAGATCTTTCTAACGGTACCAGACCCGAGCCTGTAGGATATCTTTGAAATTTAATTTTGTTTGTTTGTTTGTTTTGGGGTTAACGCCGTTTTTCAACAGTATTTCAGTCATGTAACGGCGGGCAGTTAACCTAACCAGTACTCCTGGATTCTGTACCTGTACAAACCTTTTCTCCGCAAGTAATGCCAACTTCCCCACATGAATCAGAGGTGGAGGACTAATGATTTCAGACACAATGTCGTTTATCAAATAGTCACGGAGAACATACGCCCCGCCCGAGGATCGAACTCGCGACCCCGAGATCCGTAGACCAACGCTCTTACCTACTGAGCTAAGCGGGCGGGCTTTGAAATTTAATGACTTCATTTCCGGTTGGCACCTAGGTTATGGTAAAGTGTACCCTATAGGCTTTTCAAAAATGTCAGATACCCAAAATGTAAAAATGAACCCTAAAACGTCTTATTTTTGATGATTTTTAGCATTCTTCTCAAAAAGTACCTTACTGGTTCTTAAACTCTAAATGGTCATTGAAAATGTTGGGATTTTTTTTAGAAAACTATTTAACATCATATTATTGATGGTATTAAAGAGGCACCTCGGTCCGTATGTGACCCAGACCTGATGTCGCCTCCCTTCCTGTACTCAATACACGGACTAACTTGGACAGATCAATAGGCCTTTGTAAATGCATCCTTCCATAAGTTAACAGACGCTAGACCGTGTGGCGACTTTAAAGGGATCACGCTAGACATTGTGACCGTGATCACGTTTGATGCACTCATGACCTTATCTAAATATAGCTTATGAAGTCATTGTAAAAAATAGGTCCGAGCAGGCGCATTTAGGGATAATACGCTAATGATTGGAGTCATTTGGACAGTAGACGCCAAGGAGGAAACATCGTCGACAAAAAAGTAGTCTTTTATTTTCAGTTATAATGTATATATTTTAAAGAATGTTTTGTTTTAGTTTAAATGGAATAAATATTTCGTTTTAAATAATTATTTATTTGTTATTTGTGCATCAGTATAGTTCTTTTTATATAAAATGTATAAATTCAGTTAGTTTATGGATAAATCTATATGATATTTAAATATAATTTATATATAGTTCTTTTTATTTCTCTGTAATTTAATTAGACATATTATAATTATTTTGTTTTAAAGTATAATTTTATTTTTTTCACTAATATTGTTTAACTATTATTTATTCGTTCTTGATTTAATAATACGGTTCGTTTTATTATCAAATGTATTTATTCAATAAGGTCATGGATAAATCTATATATTTTTCCGTGGTATCTCCCCTTCTAGGGCTGAGCACCTGACCCTCAATGTGCGCGATCACGCCCTAGATAGGTATATTAGTAAGCTCTGTATACTTCCGGGGGTCATTTCTATTAATAGAACATAAAGTCATTTTCAGTATGACAGTCTTAAAATAGATTTATTACTGTCGCTTCTATTTATAACATTGTGATGTCATTCTTATAAAAAGGTGATGTCATTCTAAAATTAGAATCCAAAATGGCCGCTGCCTATACCACTTAGAACATAATTATGACAAAATTATTGACTTTATTGTAACCACTTATTCATCTTTTATTTTTATGAAAATTTGCATGTAAAATTTTGAGTAAAATGGCCGCCACTGTGGCGATGCCTTAATTGCAGTTGTTTTTCTTTTCCAATAGGCAGTCTCATAGACTGAACAAATGTGAGCAAATGCTTCACACTGGCTTCAAACACAAGAAATGAAGGCAATTTGTTCTACGTAGGGCGCTATAAACGTTTCTATTCTGAAAGGAACATCCTGTTTTTTTACAGTTTTCTTTTTAATACGGATGTAATACTTAAATAAACATAAACTGCAACTGTCGATACCAACAACAAAAATATGAGCTGCACCATGAGAAAACCAACATATTGGTTGGTCTGCGCAGTCTGGTCAGGATCCATGCTGTTCGCTTTCAAAGCATACTGCAATTAGACAAACTGTTATCGAACAGTATGGATCCTGACCAGACTACGCGGATGCGCAGGCTGGTGTTGATCCATGCTGGTCGCAAACGCACTATGTTGGTTTTCTCACGGCACGGCTCATATCATTTTCAGGGCTTTACATGAATATTATATTATATTATAAAACATGTCAGTGATAATAATTTAAGGGCAATAATTGTAATACCAATGTATAAACGTTGTATCGGAAATCACTTTTATAAAATCAGTCAGTAAAAACAGATGTATGAAATTAATGAATGGTAACGAAATATGAAGGGTGGATCCGAGCGATACAGGGTTTAAATCGGAATAAAGGTAATACAGATGCAATCCGGATTAGGAAAGATAACATATCCAATAATAATTGAGACTCTAAAGACTACTACATTTTTTATGCAGACATGACTTAATAATCTGTCTCAGTGAGATCTAACTGTGTTGGTATATTTTGTCAATTCGAAGTCATTTTATTCACCAGTAAACATAACAAGTACTTACTTTCAACAGAATTAAGGTTTTTGATATTTTAATCATCCCAACCACTTAATTCTGCATGCAAAAATCAATTTTAGGCGATATTTAATTCATTTTTGTTCATTTTTTGCACTTTATTTAGTTTTTTTTCATAACAAAACTTACACTTTATTCAGAAATTCCATGAAAAGGAATTTATTGTTCCTTTTTTTCTAAACCTAAGACATTTGTCGGACAAAATCACCATCGAATATAAAATAATCGGTTTAATATGTAATGACATGACACGTATATTCAATGCATTTAATGTGTAAGGCCACTCACTTTTAAAATTTGGCGGCCATGTTGGATTTATCGGATGTCACCAAGTAGCAGCCTCAGTTTCAGATCACCTACAACACCTATAAAGACTCTAGGGGAACCCTCATGCATACAGAACGCGCATTTGACAGTTGAAAAATAGATGTGCTCCTGTCAAAAGACATTCCAATGTACTCAAGAGATACCTTCAGCAAATTCATTGTGATAAAAGCATAACATGATCGGATTGTTATAAGATTAAGATTAGAAAAGACACGGATTTTAATGTGGGAACAGATAATTATCTATGTCCTTACCATCAAGAACATCAATCAGTCTACGAATGCATGAATTTGAATGCAAGCTGCTCAATATTGGGTTTTTCTGCAATCGTTGTTGGAAATTACGTGGTAGGCCTTTTGACTTCTGTAGTCCTTTATTACCAAAATGACATACCGAATCGAACTGATTACCCAAGAACGATCCAACTCATACACAGGTTAATTGTGACCGGCAGATGATCTCTACTGATTTTAGTGCGGTAGGTCAAAGGTCAAAATCGTGGTGATCTCGAGTTGGTAATTTGGTTGATAACTGCGGAATGAGGAGCCTCAAAGCTGGTGGGCAGATTGGACTAGAACAGATGGCTTATATCAGGTCAGATTACATTGAATGGGGGACTTGCAAATTTGCACCTGACAGTCAATCATGAATCTATATTTTTAGATTTAAGATACAATGTAATCAGTAATAGTACAATGTATTCGGTAATATGGACAGTCATCACAAATTTTGTATCAATTTTGCTGCTCTCATTTGTACAGTCTTTTGTATCAAAGCCTGCTTATGTCGTTTACATTGACAGTTCTTGTTTAGGTATGTTTCAAGCAAGGATAAAAATAAGATACATAATTATGATATTGCGTCTTACCAATATTTAGATCCGAAGAACCTGTAACATTTATTTGATCTGTAGGCACCAGTTCTGGATCATGGAAATTTACCACTATGGGTTGCCGGTGATTTTCGAGAGTGTGACAATCCTTGCATACAATCTGTTTTGTTACTGAAATGAAACGTGTAGACTTAAGTATTGTGAAAAAAAAACGAAAAAAAAACACAAACAACAACAAAACAACAACAAAAAACAACAACAAATAAACAGAATATTGTGCAGAACGTAAAATAAAATATATGACTGAAATGTAAAAGGCAAAATTAACTTCCTTGAAATTTTAGCACATGAAACGCAAACTTTTTCTTGTTAGTGGAATGTTTCGGCTGGTATATCGTATATTTAGAAATGTTTTATTATTCAATGTTTAGTCCTTTTAACAAAAGTTATGCAGAAAAGACCAGAATATTCCCGAACATTTTAATATAAGGAGATTAACATGCCACAATATATCAAAGCTTAGTTCAATCTTGAAGTTAGAACTTATTTGACGGATCAGTTAAACACAAATAATATTATATCTTATCAGAGATCAGTTTTCATAGTGAATTTAACGGCTGTTAATTCCCAGAAAATTCAGCAAATTTTATGGTCTGTGTAATATGTACACAAAGAAGTAAAATTTCAAGAGGGTCATGTGACCCTAAATCGCTTACCCGACCCTGACTTTTTGACCCTGAATATATATGTGGCACACTGAATCATAAATGGTAACATCTGCGCTTATCAAAGAAAATAATAAAACAGGTCATACGTCCCTATTTAAACAAAATTTATGATAGACATTAAATTGAATCAACATACCAAATTTGATGACGATCAATCAGTTCATGAGAAAAAAAAGTTTAAATGTTTTTTTCTGTTTCGAGCTCTAATGATCCCTAAAGAGGCAAAGTGTCCTTATTTGAATACAAGAGGGCCAAGATGGCCCTAGGTCGCTCACCTAAGAAACACTCCATAACAGTGTAAAACATGTTTGACCTAGTGATTTCATGGAAACAAATATTCTGACCAATTTTCATTAAGACTGGACCAAAAACTTGGTCTCTTGCGATAAAACAAGCATTTTCTTAGATATGACCTAGTTTTTGACCCTAGATGACCCATGTTCAAACTCGACCTAGATTTTATCAAGGCAATCATTCTGACCAAAATTCATGAAGATCAACTGAAAAATACAGCCTCTATCACATAAGGAGTTTTTTCTTTGATTTGACTAAGTGACCTAGTTTTTGACCTCAGATGACCCATATTCAAAATATTCAAATTCGACCTAGATTTCATTAAGGCAATCAACCTGACCAAATTTCATAAAAATCAATTGAAAAAAACAGTCTCTATCGCATACACAAGATTTTTCTTTAATTTGACCTAGTGACCTAGTTTTTGACCTCAGATAACCCATATTCAAAATTGACCTAGATTTCATCAAGGCAATCACTCTGACCAAATTTCATGAAGATCAATTGAAAAATACATCCTCTATTGCATACACAATGTTTTTCTTCGATTTGACTTAGTGACCTAGTTTTTGACCCCAGATGACCCATTTTTGAATTCGAGCTAGATTTTATCAAAGTAATCATTCTGGCTAAATTTCATGAAGATCAGTTGAAAAATACAGCCTCTATTGCATACACAAGGTTTTTCTTTGATTTGACCTAGTGACCTAGTTTTTGACCCGAGATGACCCATTTTCGAACTTGGTCTAAATTTCATCAAGGTAATCATTCTGACCAAAATTCATGAAGATCAATTGAAAAATACAGCCTCTATCGCATACACAAGGTTTTTACGTGATATGACCTAGTGACCTAGTTTTTGACCCCAGATGACCCATTTTCGAAATCGGCCTAGATTTCATCAAGGTAATCATTCTGACCAAAATTCATGAAGATCAATTGAAAAATACCGCCTCTATCGCATACACAAGGTTTTTCTTTGATTTGACCTAGTGACCTAGTTTTTGACCCGAGATGACCCATTTTCGAACTCGGCCTAGATTTCATCAAGGAAATCATTCTGACCAAAATTCATGAAGATCAATTGAAAAATACAGCCTCTATCGCATACACAAGGTTTTTCTTTGATTTGACCTAGTGACCTAGTTTTTGACCCGAGATGACCCATTTTCGAACTCTGCCTAGATTTCATCAAGGCAATCATTCTGACCAAAATTCATGAAGATCAATTGAAAAATACAGCCTCTATTGCATACACAAGGTTTTTCTTTGATTTGACCTAGTGACCTAGTTTTTGACCCGAGATGACCCATTTTCGAATTTGTCCTAGATTTCATCAAGGTTATCATTCTGTTCAACATTCATGAAGAAGAATTGAAAAATACAGCCTCTATCGCATACACAAGGTTTTTCTTTGATTTGACCTAGTGACCTAGTTTTTGACCCGAGATGACCCATTTTTAAACTCGGCCTAGATTTCATCAAGGTTATCATTCTGACCAAAATTCATGAAGATTAATTGAAAAATACCGCCTCTATCGCATACACAAGGTTTTTCTTTGATTTGACCTAGTGACCTAGTTTTTGACCCGAGATGACCCATTTTCGAACTCGGCCTAGATTTCATCAAAGTTATCATTTTGATCAATATTCATGAAGATTAAATGAAAAATACAGCCTCTATCGCATACACAAGGTTTTTCTTTGATTTGACCTAGTGACCTAGTTTTTGACCCGAGATGACCCATTTTCGAACTCGGCCTAGATTTCATCAAGGTTATCATTCTGACCAATATTCATGAAGATTAATTGAAAAATACAGCCTCTATCGCATACACAAGCTAAATGTTGACAGACGACGGACGACAGACGACAGACGACAGACGACGGACGACAGACGCCGGACATCGAGCGATCAGAAAAACTCACCTGAGCATTGCTCAGGTGAGCTAAAAAAGAGAAGATCTTTTGATGATGCTACATGTACAAAGTTTGACGAGGATTCATCATGCGGTTCATGAGAAGAAGTCCGGCTAACTTAGCCAAGGGTTGTCGTATTGGCCCGAGGCCGTAGGGCCAATACGACTGCCCGAGGACAAATAACTAGGCCAATATGAAATTGCTTGATTAATGATAATATTATTATTCAACTTTCGACTGTTGGCGGTAACAGTATACGAACACTGTGAGTTACCTTACTGAAGCTATGCGCGTTCAGGTGAAAGAAACCTGACAGGTTGTTTAGACTTATTTTAGAAATCATAATCATTTTAGCCGGTAAAACAGAATGAGTTGTATGTAGGTACTTGCGAATAATTTTTGAGAGATTTTTTTGATGTGACATAATCAAGAGTAAATAGAATTTACCTTATTTTGAATTCCTATTTATTTTCCTTAGTGAGTTATCTTAGCATTTGAACTGCACATGATAAAAAATTCTTTAAAAGTCATTTCCTTTTAGGCTGCAGGCAACGAGACACAAAATTGTACACATATGTGTTGATCAAGATAATAGAACCAACCAAGCACAAATTATACACTCCCATGCCTCGTTTAATTCTTATCCGAAATTGTTTGCAGTTCACAACTGACACTCTTGTTTGCCAATTTATGCATCCACTTTCCAGCATTTGAATCGCTATTTATCATTGCACAAATAGTCCACACTATCAAAATGTCTGTTAAAGATAAGTCTCATCCTTTTAATTAATCTGAGTGTCCGTATTTTCACATTTTTTCCTTGACAACTGTCAGAATTTCTGACAGGAAACACTTGCATTTTACACAATACCGAATAAACGAAAGTATCGTTGTAATCTATGAAGACGTACATCCCGCTCTGACAGTCATACTTGGTTATTGCATGAACATGTAAGATGATTTTTTGTCAAAATGTGAAAAAAAAATTATATTTATCTCCAGTAGCTTCTACAAGTAGCAAACTACCCCTATTTGCACAAAACCAAGAGGGAACCATATAATGATGATACAGACCAAGTTTGATGAAGATCCATGCCGTAGTTCACGAGAAGAAGTCATTTGAAGATATTTATATTTTTAGCTCTAGCAGCCTCTAAAGGGACCAAGTGCCCCCATGTCAATAAAGTTGAGAGGGGCCTTACAATGATGCTATATACCAAGTTAGATGATGATCCATCAAACAGTTCATGAGAAGAAGTAGATTAAATGTATTTCTGTTTTAGCTCTAGCGGCCCCTTAAAGAGGCTAAGTGCTCCCGCTTATGGACATTAAAAAAACACTTTACAACAATGCTATAGACCAAGCGTAATGAAGGTCTATTTAGAGGTTTTTGGAAATAAGTTGTATAAATGTTTTTATTTTCAAGTTTTAACTCAAGTGGCCCCTAAAAGAGGCTTAGATGTCCCAATTTAGAGAAATATGACAGCTTACCTTGTATTGATGCTACAGACCAATTTTGAAGAAGATCTATTGAGTGAATAGCAGAAGAAGTCTTTTTAAGGTTTTCCTATTTATAGCTCTAGCAGCCACTTCAAAGAGTAAAGTGCTTCTATTCGAACAAATGAGAAGGACACCGGAGCATCCATCATTGTAAAGCTAACCCTGAACAAAGCTCAGGATGATCTTAGTTTAGGGTGAGCTAAAAAAGAAATACTTCGGTGTGGAGATGTACGGTGGCAGTGTGTGAGGGTAGAGGAAAGCTGGGTGGGGTGCGACTGCAATGACAGGATACTACGGGAAAAAACTGAACTAAAACTGAAATAGAAAATGAGTTTAGTAAAGGTTTAAAAGGAGGTGAGTAGAGGTAAGTGGAGGAAGCTAGCCTGGGAAGCCGTTGATAATATTTGTGCTTTGTCAAAAGAAATCATACAACAACACGGTTGGCCCATTTAAACGAGTTCTATATACCAAAATGTTTTTAAGGATCTCTAGATAACGGAACTGCATGATGCATTTTCATCATGTATGGTAGATCACCGATATTCAAGATTGCGTCCAAAATGGCCGCCGAAAATGGTTAAATTTCTGTATATACAGATTTATGGATATACAGGGGTTCTAAATTGTATAAACCTTACTGAAATACACTAAATTGTATGTTATATTCTCAAGAGGATGATGAAAGGGTTGTTCTATGAAACATTACTAATATCCAAAACGGCGTTAAAGATGGCTGCCAAACTGAGTAAGATATTTGGTTCAAGACTTCGTAGACAAACTGGCAATGTTATAAGTTCTTTAGCAAATAATCAATACCGTCCTTTCGAAATGCATTTATACATTTCATTCTAGATAACAGAACTGCATGATGCAGTTGCATCATGTGTGGTAGATAACTAAGTTTCAAGATGGCGTCCAAAATGACCGGCGAAATTGTTAAATTTCTGTATATTCAAATTTATAGATATACAGGGGTGCTGAGCGGTGGACGGATAGCTCAGTGGTTTGCACACTGGCCTTCCAATCCTGAGGTCGGGGGTTCGATCCCCGGCAGCTACTCGGGAATTTTCAGAAACGCTTTTCAGTGTTTCCCACCCAACTAGAGATGTACTTGTCAGGAACCCAGGCAATCCTTGCGTGTATCAGTGCTATACACTGGGCACATTAAAGGACCAGGCTGTCTATTTGCAACGAGCTAGGCTAAGTTAGCCGGACAAGCCTGTATCTGATTTCTGATCTCTCTGTCGTGGGGGCTTTGTCTCACTCTGTCCCTCTGGTCAGATCGCTCTGTGTCTGCACTAGTAGAGGATGAATTATGCACCCTGTGTGGCTGCATTTAAACTATGTAAAGCGCCTTTGAACGTGAAATCGATCATAAAAAGGGCGCTATATAAATCTGGTATAATAATAATAATAATAATAATTAGAATAATAAATTGCATAAATCTTATTGAAATACACTATAATGTATGTAAAGTTGTCAAGTGGCTGATAAAAATGGTTGTTTTGTTTTAATGGAACATCACTACTATCCGAAATGGCGTTCAAGATGGCTGCCAAATTGAGTAAATTATTTTTGACAAACTGGCAATGTTACAATTTCTTTAGCAAATACTCAATATCTTTTGGAAATGCATTTACACATTTCGCTCTTTGTCAACACAAATAGGGTGTATTTTAACAGATAAAGAAAATTTGGAGATAACGTGTTAAAATGATAGACTAAACTTTAACATTCAACAGTTTACAGTTTGGTTCTATCATTTACTTAGTCTTCTCTCTGTGACTATTATGAATCTGTGTTTATAACTGACATTAATGTATATGTAAAAACTAGCATTTACATGACACACAATTGAAGTTGGTATCTATATTTAATCTGTTAATATTGCATCATTAATAGACAAGATAAGCAAATCTTATGAAAGCACAGAACAGGACTAATTGGAGAAAATGAAATGTGCAGCACGCCTGACACAGCCAACTAAAGCGGATCTCTATCATCCATAATAATTGAATGGACTGTTTGATTTAAACGGAACAGAAAATACATTGTATAACAATGTTGGGAGACTTTTTACAGCTGCCATTGAGCACTTTTGAAAAAATTCTCTTCGTTGCATACTTGGTTTGGTCAAATCTGTTTTGTACTTTAAGGTCACATGACTGGACATTGTAGATAAAGATATGACAAGGAAACAATCAAGACAATGTACAAGTTATGTTTAATTTTGTCGTGAAACATACCCTGTTGAACGTAAAAACATATAAACCGCTGCTCTGATATGATTTTAAACAACTACAGACGGAATTCAACTTTTCAAACAAATAAAGATCTGTCAACAAAAAGAGATAAAAAAGATACAGTACAGAAATAGAGAAATTACAATAAAAACGACAAATTAATTTGGAAAAAGGACTTTCATAGTCGACTGGATAATTTTGCTAACTTCAGATCATTTACCTCACTCTTCCCCACACCCCATCACCATCCCACCACCACAAACGATCACCAATGTAGGCTCGAAACCTCTCTTGGCATGTAGAATTCTTCATCTAAGGAAGCATCGATGGAAAGTCCGTGGTTCTACTCAAGTGTCTGCTAGTACATGAAATAATTCACAAAGGGGCACATAGCGCCTTCGCCCAACATTGAAAATGGGAAAATCGCCACGTGATCTGCTTTGTGTCGGTGTAACTCTAACCCCAAAAACTATACATGTCCAAAACTCAATAGCTGCTCCCACCCCCACCAAATATAAGTACAAACAAAAAAGTATCATCTTAAGATGGAGGCATAAGGAGTATAAGGTGAGTTCTTGCATAAGTAAATGATAAGAATGAAGCAATTTTAACCAAGAAGAAATTGTACATGCGTATTCTTTCTCCTGAGTGACCATCATAGAAAACTATAAATGCAGCCTTACTGATGGATATCTCAATATTCAGGCTGTCCGGCACTTTATGACATAACAAAAAGGGCATATTTAAGGGCAATTTTGAACCAAAATGAGAGCTTAAATTACGGCTTTATTATAATTTCTTAGATATTTTCGGGCTTAAAATAAGAATTTTTACTATAATATAACCCTAATTTAGAATTCACGTTTCTATTATATAGTTATAGCAAACAACATGCACTGAAGACATGGAACTTCTGTCCATAAATTGGACAAAACTGATTGCGCTGAATAAGAAGACCTACAAAACTATATTAAAACATATTAACATAAAATACCCAAACTCCAATTTTATATAAAAAAGCGCGCATCTAGGGGAAGAAGTAGGGCATTTTAAGAATTTCCTTAGATTTTTCTTTTTCCTAGAGATTTTAGCAACATCCTGCAATATTGGAAAGATTATGTAGTGCTAGCTCATCGCAAGCATGCCACTCCATAACAACTTTACATCATTGTGAAACTGCTTTCAATAATATAATGTTATTAATCAAGCACTTTCATATTGGCCTTGTTATTTGTCCAAGGGTTGTCGTATTGGCCCGAGGCCGTAGGCCGAGGGCCAATACGACTGCCCGAGGACAAATAACTAGGCCAATATGAAATTGCTTGATTAATGATAATATTATTATTCAACTTTCGACTGTTGGCGGTAACAGTATACGAACACTGTGAGTTACCTTACTGAAGCTATGCGCGTTCATGTGAAAGAAACCTGACAGGTTGTTTAGACTTATTTTAGAAATCATAATCATTTTAGCCGGTAAAACAGAATGAGTTGTATGTAGGTACTTGCGAATAATTTTGAGAGATTTTTTTGATGTGACATAATCAAGAGTAACTAGAATTTACCTTATTTTTGAATTCCTATTTATTTTCCTTAGTGAGTTATCTTAGCATTTGAACTGCACATGATAAAAAATTCTTTAAAAGTCATTTCCTTTTAGGCTGCAGGCAACGAGACACAAAATTTTACACATATGTGTTGATCAAGATAATAGAACCAACCAAGCACAAATTATACACTCCCATGCCTCGTTTAATTCTTATCCGAAATTGTTTGCAGTTCACAACTGACACTCTTGTTCGCCAATTTATTCATCCACTTTCCAGCATTTGAATCGCTATTTATCATTGCACAAATAGTCCACACTATCAAAATGTCTGTTAAAGATAAGCCTCATCCTTTTAATTAATCTGAGTTTCCGTATTTTCACATTATTTTCCTTGACAACTGCCAGAATTTCTGACAGGAAACACTTGCATTTTACACAATACCGAATAAACGAAAGTATCGTTGTAATCTATGAAGACGTACATCCCGCTCTGACAGTCATACTTGGTTATTACATGAACATGTAAGATGATTTTTTGTCAAAATGTGAAAAAAATTGTAATCTATAACTCTGATGTAAAACAAAATGGCGTCATTTAAAAATCTAACGGAAGTGACTTCTCTGTATTGGCCCTCTCTTTTGAACCAATCAAAATGCTTGAATTCCGTATTGGCCCTGTTTTTCTCGTATTGGCCCTGTTTTTCTCATATTGGCTCAGTTATGTTTTGTATTAGCTCTGTCTGTTTCATATGATGTTTGCAATTGATCTTATACAGTGTGTAATATTGTAAAGTTGAATAATAATGGTCTCTATTTTATTGAGAACTATAAACTATTCTCACTTCTGCGTTAATTTGAAAAGATGAATGGTATGGACCCAGCTTGGATTAAGTTTCTGCGAGATAGTCAGATAATGGTTTCTTTAATTTAGTCGGGAGACACACAACTACTATATATCAATACAAGACATCAAAATATGCATATATACTTGGAAATAAAACACCGCAGACTACCTGGAAAATACATCATTATAATGGACGACAAAGCACGTTTATCTGACACACACTGAAACTGAATACTAAATGTAATCCAATTAACGGAGGAAGAAAACAGAATCAACTAAGACCACTGCTCAGTGCTGCATAAAATAGACGAGAAGAGTACTCCGGCTTGTCATGCATTTTCAAAGGAATGTCTTCTCATGTAAATGTACTATTGCATATTGCACATGTACAGGTTTTGTATAAGTGACTCTCTGTTAAGTCATTGTCGTACGTCAGCCTGAGACATTGAATCAATAACTGCAAGACTATCCATGAATACAACTCTTCCAAAGAACAAAGCATTTATGCTTCTACCATAGAGGAACTGCTAAAAGTAGAAATAAAACCAGTCCTAATTGATGTCCTCAGCAAGTTCGTCCTGATATCTGAGAGATACATGAGACGCCGTGGGATTCAAATCTTGAGCAAATTACCAGAGTGATTCTTAGATTTTGTAAATTTTCCCTAGACGTACCTTTAGGCAATTTTGGTTTTCAGTTCCCTTTGGAAAACGTGATCAAAAGCTACTAAAATCATAATCTATGGAACAACTCATTGACAAATACATTAAAATGGAACCAAACCCTCCTAGACTGTTTGAAATTTTAACAACAATGTTTCTGTATACATGTACTAGTATCTAGAGTTATATGAGAAAAAATGTACATGTTAATCAAACCGAGCCTGCAATTTTCGTTTTTGTCGTGTTGAGCGACCTGTTAATTTCCAATTTTTCTATTGCATTTGTACTTCGTACGAAAGATGCCATACCTTTAATTTTCTGAAAACGGTCGTGTTCCTGTTTTGGGTCATACCACCACTTTTGTATGAACTAGGTATGGTTCTTTAATTATGTTCAAAATCTATATATAAACATCACATCTTAAAAGACGATTGTTCTCAAAAGAAATCATTTATCCGCTTAATACTTAATAGTTGTGTTCTTTCATAGACTTTTTTTCAAAGCAACATTTTTAAAAAGTGAAATAACTATGTCAAATATACAGATAAATAACCAGCTGGAAAAGTAAATGTATGTTGTGTAATGTTAAAGAAGTATTATTTAAAGATACCTGTAGTAAGTCTATTTATGCAATACTGAATACATACAAAGTAAAACCGTTTTAAAACCCTAATGAAATGTACTCTTTCTGACTGTTTTTTGACCTGAGTTTACTTGATTAAGTATTGTTTGTTAATTTTCACAATATTACTGCATTTACCTAATTTATATCTTACTATCCAGTCAGGATCAGCTTAATAACACAATATACGCTATTAGTTTACACGGAAATGTAAATAAATGTAAACTTATCTATTTCGGCGGCCATCTTGGACGCCATCTTGAATATCGGTAATCTACCATAGTAATTGCAACAACATCAAGTAGTTCTATAATCTGCAGTTCTTTACGAACGTTTCAATATAAAAAACCATTTGTTTACAGGCATAAACCGGTTACCTCCTTAAGGAGGCATATTATATTGCCTACCATGTGCACTACTAATAGGTGGCGCTGCGGTCGGAAAATTGGTTTCCCCAGGCTGTCAGTATGAAGGTAGAAAAAAAAGAAATTGTCAAACTGGATTCCCAGGCTAGGTGGAAGCATTTATGTAGGCTGTTGCAATATGTTATCTTGACCTTTTACCCACCGAAATCAATGTATGCTGTCTGTAGATTGTATCATCACCATTTACACATTTATCTCCACACAACTTATTTCCGACCACAACCTATTTTCGACCGCCTAAGACTTTGTATGATAAGAATCTTTACAAGCCAAATTTATCAGTTGTGACTATTTTACTGTTTACAGCAGAGACAGAGCATGTTAAGAACATATTCTCCTTTAGTTTTGGTACTTGGAAGTTTATATGTGTTTTTTTTTCTTATTACTAACAAACCTGCATGTTTCCTGGCTACTACCTATTCTCACTTAAATCAATATCAGTATTTATATGTCCTTTCTACTAAATGTATATTCCTAAACACAATAGTGAAAATAATGAAGCATATTATTATCAAATTATTTTGACAATGCACTCCTGATCCTTGCAACATTTTTTTTTTATTTCTAAGCATTTTGAAGTATTCGGAGTGTCAAAAGCTTATCAATAATATAAAACATTGTCATCTGTGACAACTATCAATGTAGCAGATGTGACACCTAGGTTCTCTTGACCTATTGTGCCCGTAATATAGTTCCTACGCTAATGCACTAACTGTTGCCTGCCATTTACTTTACCCTACATACACCCTCCCCGTAATCTAGCTGCAAATTCAGACAAGTGTGTCTACAGTATATTGATCTGCCATGTTGGTTATGATGTTTGTTACAAGACTTGATTTTAAGTGTTCTGTGTTTGTCATTGTGAAATGAAACTACAATAAAAGTTATGCTTTTTTCTTTTTGTTGGAGCGAAAATACCACACATGGTCTGATTTAGGTTGTAAATTTTCAGGATGACTTCCTACCGACGACTTTCAAAATTATAGAACCTGCCAGGGATTCAGTAAGAAACTTGAAACTTAAATGGTATGCGTTTAAAGAATTTATGTTGATAGAAAGTGGCAATAAAGAGTTGCACTTGCATTTTAGCAAAACTGGACAGAAACCTTTCCATAGCTTTCACAGCTAGAACACCAATTTTCACATTTTGCGAATATATTATGATTGCAAAAACTATCTGTAGAGATGTATACAGTTCTGTCTTGAGTTCACCAACTAAAAAAAATTCAAAAGAATAATAGGTAAAATAATAACAATTAAGCGGTAGACTATAATTACATGACAACACTTGTTTCATCATTTGACCAATTTTTAACAGCTATTTTCATTAAACCAATCAGATGACTCGTCTCAACAACTGTTAGGCTTTACCTTAAAAAAGGCGGCCATTGGAAGTTTAGAATAAGTGTGTCTATTAATTTAATTGTAATTTGTAAGTTTAATTATTTGTAATATGTAACTATGTAAATAAGAAAATATTTGCTGTTCACGCTCTATTGTTTATGCAATTGCTGAATTATGTTTAATCAACGCTGATGCCAATTGAAAGTGAAACTAAATCTAAAAACTGAAACTCGAAATTGTTCAGAACAATGCTTTGATTTATTTATTATAATATAACAATAAGTTTTTTAACTAATAATTGTGTATTTTTATACATCTATATTTCTTTTCTGATTGTGTAACACAACCAACCTTCACATAAAATAACATAAAATAGGCGATAAATGGAATGAGTAAGAATTGGGTACCGAATGAGTAAGTGTCAACACAAAACATGTTTTTGATGCTACATGGTCGATAAGAGACTGGCAATGTCATGCTGAAAATCGTTTGTATTTGGTAGAATAAAAACGTTGAAACTCCACAGGTCGCGCAGCACAAAACTGAAAATGTTGCAAGCTCTGTATGATTGAGCCTGCTCATAGATGGTAGCGGGCATGCATGCGACCGTCCACGCTCTCTGGTCCAGGGTTGAGCAGAACTTAACATTTACACATGTTACAAATTCCAAAACAATTTAGAGACATCCGCAGATGTGTTTATAAGCTAAGTGGAAGTGGAATTGTAGTTAGTAATACCATCATGGAGGATAAAATGATTGTGTATGATGTCAGCTTATTTCATTGATGGTCGACCAGCAAAGTCCTGTGAGAAAATCTGATATACGCCCAGTAACCGGAGGACCCATATTATAATGTCCGGTAATGAATAAACTGTTACTGTATTACTGAAGTATATAGAATACTACAGTGTATGTAATATGAAACAAGAGCTCGTAGAGCACGAAATGCCCCCTTGACGCATTCAGTAAATGCACAAGGTACAGAAACTATTTGGTCACTGTGCACTGGAAAAGAAAGACTGAACATTTCTTTTCCAATTATTTCCGTGCGTATGACCTCAACCTCTTGCCCAATGACACATCAAATTAAGGAGTAAATATAAATCTTTCAAGCTGACTTGCATTTACCTAATCAGTTTTTCGGTTAATTGTGTCAGCCCTTAGTACTGTTTGTCGTGATTGTACACTGTTAATATCTGAGGAACATGCTGCAAACACTTTGATAAACAAGAGGACCATGATGGTCCTGAATCGCTCACCTCTTCCCACATGATCCAGTTTTGAGTATGACGTCGTTTTTTCTATTATTTGACATAGTGACCTAGTTTTTGAGCTCATGTGACCAAGTTTTGAACTTGACCTAGATATTATCAAGATAAAAATTCTGACCAATTTTCATGAAGATCCATTGAAAAATATGGTCTCTAGAGAGGTCACAAGGTTTTTCTATTATTTGACCTATTGACCTAGTTTTTTAAGGCACGTGACCCAGTTTCAAACTTGACCTAGATATTATCAAGGTGAACATTCTGACCAATTTTCATGAAGATCCATTCAAGGGTATGGCCTCTAGAGAGGTCAGAAGGTTTTTCTATTTCAAGACCTACTGACCTAGTTTTTGATCGCAGTTGACCCAGTTTCAAACTTGACCTAGATATCATCAAGATAAAAATTCAGACCAACTTTCATACAGATCCCATGAAAAATATGGCCTCTAGAGAGGTCACAACGTTTTTCTATTATTTGACCTACTGACCTAGTTTTTGATGGCACGTGACCCAGTTTCGAACATGACCTAGATATCATCAAGGTAAACATTCAGACCAATTTTCATGAAGATTTTATGAAATATTTGGCCTCTAGAGAGGTCACAAGGTTTTTCTATTTTTAAACCTACTGACCTAGTTTTTGACCGCATGTAACCCAGTTTCGAACTTGACCTAGATATTATTAAGATGAACATTCTGATTAATTTTCATGAAGATCCATTGAAAATTATGGCCTCTAGAGAGGTCACAAGGTTTTTCTATTTTTAGACCTACTGACCTAGTTTTTGAAGTCACGTGACCCAGTTTCAAACTTGACCTAGAATTTACCAAGATGAACATTCTGACTCATTTTCATAAAGATCCCATGAAAAATGTGACCTCTAGAGATGTCACAAGGAAAAGTTTACGGACGCACGGACGCACGCACGGACGACGGACGACGGACACCGCGCGATCACAAAAGCTCACCTTGTCACTTTGTGACAGGTGAGCTAAAAAGGTAACTGAATGAGGGTTGTTCGTTTAATGTTCAAATTTCACATGTAAATTAGATTTGCCACGCACAAGTTACTACGAACATGCCGCATATAAGCTAAGAACCATGATTACCAAGCATAACCTAGCTATTAATTGCCAAGAAACTAGTTTGTACAGAAATAATGCAAAAAGTAATAAATAAATTGATAGCAGTTATAAAGATAAATATATTGTAAAAATATAGAGTCAATTGCACTGTGGTTAACATGCTGGACTATAACCGCAGCTGTTCGGGTTCAATTCCTGGTCGCTGCTGATATCCCGACTAGTGTTCAGTGTCGAGCGATTCATTTAAATTGGTAGTTTTTCAGTTACGTAACGGCGTGCAGTTAACCTAACCAGTGTATCTAGATTCTGTACCAGTACAAACCTGTTCTCTGCCAACTTTCCCATACGAATCAGCGATTGAGGACGAATGATTTAAGACACAATGTCTATTAACAAATAGTCACGGAAAACATACGTGTTGCGACCCCAGATCGCGTTTTGTAGATCTGCGCTTTCCCTATCGAGCTATCGAGAAAATCCTTGATGGAAGGTATAGTTATGGACTGAACAGGAAAAGTAAACATTCGAAACTTTACCCTCCAAGGACGATATTGACGTAAGAGCTAGGAATGGTTGCGCACTACACATTGTCATTATTTGCAACAATGTGTCAAGTAGTATTACAATTTCTTGACAGATGACAGAGTTATGGACAGGTATCATAACAAGAGCTGTCCGTAAGACAGCGCGCTCCACTATTCGGGGTTTGATAGTAAAATGAATATATGTCTGAATAAGAGACCTCTACTTTAAAAGGACGATACACCAAGGGGCATAATTCCATCTAATACACAAATTTGAGTTATTAAGATTATTACAACACATGCAGATGATGATGATAAAGATATATTTTGTTATGTCCAGAAAACGAAGTTTGTAAAACATTTAAATATAAAAGGGGCATAATTCGGTCAAAAATATAAACCAGAGTTATGGGGATTGTTACCATACATGCAGATGATGATGATAAAGATACATTTTAAGTTTCAAGTCTTTATCTTATATTGCATTAAAGTAGTATCCAGAAAGCGAAGATTGCAAAAAAGTTTAAGTATAAAAGGGGCATAATTCTATCAAAAACACTATTAGAGTTATGGGGTATGTAGCCACACATGCAGACGATTATAAACAAATACTTTTAATTTCAAGTCATTATCTTTTAAAGTACCAAAGATATGTCTATCAACGAAGCTTTCGAAAAAATTTAACATGAAAATAATTCAAAGTATAACTCCTTGGGGACCTTGGGTATAATGGACCCAGCCCCTACACATACTTTGTATGTATGCTGGACAATGTTTATGTGAACTTACAGTATGATATAAGCAAAAGTAATAAATATATGACAGAAAAACAAAGGTTGCCGAAAAACTTTAACCTTAAAAATAACCTTGACTTTGACCTTAGGTATAATGGGTCCAGTCCCTATACATACTTTGTATGCTGGACAATGTTTATGTAAAGGTACAGTAAGATATAAGCAATAGTAACAAAGATATGACTGAACACCAAAGGTTGCCGAAAAACTTTAACCTTAAAAATAACCTAAGTATAACAGCTTTGTGACCTTGACCTTGGGTATAATAAGCTCAGCCCATACACATATTTTGATTGTATACTGTACAATGTTTATGTGAAGTTACAGTAAGATATAAGCAATAGTAACAAAAATATGACAGAAAAACAAAGGTTACCGAAAAACTTAAACCTTAAAAATAATCTAAGTATAAGACCTTGGTGACCTTGACCTTGGGTATAATGGACTCAGCCCATACACATACATTGTTTGTATACTGGACAATGTTTATGTGAAGTTACAGTAAGATATAAGCAATAGTAACAAAGATATGACAGAAAAACAAAGGTTGCCGAAAAACTTTAACCAAGAAGGGTCACGCCGACGCCGACGCCGACGCCGACGCCGACGCCGACGCCGACGCCGGGGCGAGTAGTACAGCCCCCCTATTCTCCAAATAGTGGAGCTAAAAAGCATATTAACATCTCTGAAGCTGATTTTTATCAGCTAGCGGGCTTGGTTATGCGCATGTCACGTCGTCTTACCATGGGGAACGTTGGTATCAATAAGCATTAAAATCCGTTGATAATTGAGTTATGTACCAAACAGAAATTTGCGGACGGTTGGACGGAATGATGGGCGGACGGAAAAGCGCTTCCGTTAGAATTCCGTTATAAAAACATTTTCAGACGACTTATTTCAATGTCACAATGTTGCACAATTCAGCCGTTATCATTAAATACAAAAATGGCTATCAAATGATAATTAATGAAACTCATTGTTTCCGTCCTTGATATACCTGGTATGTTAGAATCTGATTCTATTCATTCCGTAATGTACCGTTATATATACCTGGTACTAATATATTGGAATTTTCTTCGATAGGATGTTGGAGCCATCGCAGATCATCAACAAAGAATGTTCCAACAATCCTAGTCATTTGAATTCAGGAAATAAATTAATCAATACAAGTTCGCTATTAAAAGGCAATTAATTTTCCCTACTTTAATATAACTGTCAATGTTGTATAAACAATATTGTACTAAAATTATTATGTTATATCACAACATTTAGATTAAAATTTGAGTATACAAACATTTACAGTTGTTGATTATCTAAAACATCTACAGACATAAAGAAAAGTATCAAATTTCAATTTTGTCGACATTTCATTTTGAAATTGGTTGGAAAATATGGGGCAAAATGCAAGAAATCATTATACATAGGGAAAGTAATTCTGAAGAAATATACCTACATTTTTTAGTTTGGTCTATATGACGCATGAACTTTGCTTACGATACTTTGCAACTGGACAGGAAAAGATCAATGTTGACTTTTGACATTCAAGTGTTTTAAGTAATATTAAGATCCCTAAATGATGACAGAATTATAGACAAAAATAAAAAAAAAAACCTATTGACCTTTGATATCTTACTGAGACCTTGACCTTTGAGTTAGGGTTGAGGGTATGATTAAAAGACATGTTGTCTCACTATGTGAACAATTGTGCTATGTAATGATAAAATACTTACTTGGATGACATGTCGTCATCTTATGGACTACGTATTTGCCAAGTTATATTAAAATACCTTTAAGGATGGTTGAGCTGCAGACAGAACAGGAAAAAAGCTTAGTGTGTGACCTTGACATCTGAGCTAAGGATCCGTGTTCTGCGCTTGACACAATGACTAATCCAGAAGAATATCTGTACTGGTCAACTAATAATTAGATCTTGTTTTGCATGACAAATTTATGGATCAGACAGGGAAAAATCTGTTTACAATTGATCCAAATGTTACCTTGACCTTTAAGCTAAGGTATTAGTTGTTGCACACGTTGTCTAATTATGGAAAATATCTATGCCAAACAATATTGTAATTGCTTGATGGATGCTGAGTTCTGGACCAGACATGAAACAGACCCTGTTCATGCCATTTGACCGCCAAGTGCGACCTTGCCCTTTTAGCTATGGGTCTGAAAGTTGTGCACTATTATGGGGTACATAGGGGAGCGATGGTCTAGTGGAAGGGGAGCTGTGGTCTAGTGTGGATAAGGTGTCTGCCGCTCAATCCAGGGATCGTGGGTTTGAGCCTCACTGGTGTCACGACCATGTCTCCTCATATGACAGCAGTACTGGTTTTTCCAGGAAGCGGACTCGAGAGTGGTTCCTATAAGCTTGAAGCTCTCATCACAATCGAGCTAAAACAAATTAGTTCAAACTAAACTATGGGGTACATATGTGCCTAGTGATATTAAAATCCCTTTATTGATTGTTGACCTATAGGCCGGACAGGAAAAAACAAACAACAAACCGTTGATCTTTGACCGCCTAGTGTGACCTTGATATACAAGCTAGGGGAGAGTAGTTTGCTCATGGCACGTCGTATTATCATGGGAAACATTTGATGGAAAAGCGCACTGCTATAGTCCACTAAAATGGTTTTCAACCGGTAGAAGACTAATAAAGGGTGCCATTTTCATAAAATGTGTTTGTCGAGGCTTCGTGCTTTTTTGTCATAGACGACAGACATTTTTATTGGTCTTGTTTTATTTTTCAATATTTTCCAGAAATTTGTTCTTGTTCACATACTGTGAGTTTAGCTTGTACATTTGATTTTCATTGAATAAATAATCAAAATGTATTATAAAGACTGCTCAATAAGCGAGCAATATTCTATATAAGCAGTACATGCACACTGCTAGTAAATCCATAAATAGTGACTGTATTGTTTGCCAGGATAATTCGAATTTTTTTCCAGAGAGGTTTAAACATTTTTCTCAGTCACTGTTGCTTAAAACTGTAGAATCATCACTTTAGATAAACTTTGTAAAATGCCACAATGTGCAATTGTGCCAATTTCAATAAAATATTTCTTTTTCTGTTTTAGATAATTTTCAAAAATTGGTCACAAGAGTGAAGTCATGAAAGAAACGTACATACTCCAGTTTACGCTTTAAGTCTCTAAGAAAGCTACACTATATACTTTCTCACTTCGAGGTAAGATATATTCTATATTCACGAAAACAAACAAATTTTCTTTTCATTTTATGCTCAATTACGTTGAGAATGTGCATTTTGCAACTATTTTTTATATCAGCGCGGGAAACAGACGCGCGTAAACAGACATGACGTCAGACGTGCTGTGATGTTATAAAGACGCATACAACATAAAGTTCCATTTTATTTTATTTTTTGCTGCATAACGTTATGAAATTCTCCTAATAGCAATGTTTAAAAAATAGTATTTTCTTGGTATATTCTTAAAGTTGACCATGTTTCGCAATGTGCTGCAAATTTTTACCGTGCCGTTTTTTGTAAATTTTGTATAATTCATGTTATTTCCTCAAGCTCAATTAGAGACAAATTTCAATGTGATGGCCACTATCTAAAACGTTTGCAGAAAATTCATTACAGCAATAATTTTGATAAAAGAAACATCAAACTATTGTTAAACAATTATAAAGTACAAAATTAAACTGTAAATATCATTTTTTCTAGGGTGTCTCAAGTAAACAGATTTAATGAGACAGAATTCTAACTCCAACATTGAAAAATTAAGGTCGAATCCTGTGGGTCTGTTTTGAATTTTGTTCACTTCATTCAAAAATAACCTTGGGGCAAGAGTAAAACCTACCTGCATTTCTTCCACAATATGTAATCTGAAGAATGAAGGCAAAATAGAGAACTTTTACCGCATGTAACTCAGTATTTTTAAAGATGTCTAACTCTATCCTCCTGATTCAGAGGTAAATTCAATTTGAACAGCAAGAAATCGCTTATAAAATGAAAATTTTCCAATTTTGTACAATACATCCATAATAAGTCTTGAAAGAAGTAAAAACTTGCTAGAAAAAGGAAAATATGGAGAAAAAATAATGGTCCCAGTGGGGCTTGAACCTACGCCCCCTGAAAATTGCAGTCAAAGTAGGTTTATAGTAGGAACTGAATACTCTTCAAAAAGGAGGTACGCTATTACGGGTCCAATACCTTAAGTAAAAGAATTTGAATCGAGAAATAAACTATAAAGAACAAAGTGCGACTACAATTTTCATCCTGTTTTAAGAAAATAATTTAAAATTCATACACAATGTAATGAGTGGGTGGAGCTATATCTCTCACAGTGTGAAAATATAGATTTCATATTTTCACAGTGTGAGTAATGAAATATGAAAATATAGAATACAGCATTTCATTAGTTAGCATAAAATAAAGTTGATATATTATCCGGTATTTTAAAGGGGGCACACTTCAAACATACACCGCATTAAAGCTGAGGAAATAGGTTATAAATTATACGTTAAATTCTCATGTTGCTATGTGTAATTTATCATAGGATTTTAGTTTTTATTTTACGCTGTTTACAATATCTTTTCAATTGCAAACATGTACTCCATTTGATTGTCTTCAGGAAGTGGAAGACAAAAATAACTAAGGAAAGTATATACCCATACCTGCTTTTTGATAATGTCTCGGTAAATTTCCAAGAAAATGACAGTCAAGAATATATACTACCCAGTCACATGAGTGACTTTTTAGCATTTAAATTTGTCACCCCCTCCCCCGTCCCTACTGTCTTTATAAAAAATAACTTTTCACATACGTACACTGTACATTTGATATTAAAACAAAGTTTTGAAAATAATCATATTTTCATTTATGACACGGTGAGAAAGATACAGTATCAAATTACCATTAACCGCTAGCGTACAAGAGATTCAACTTCCAAAGGAATTTTCTTAAGGCGGAATAGCACTTTGTAATTTTTTACAATCCACATATGATTTTGACATCATATTTAAGTAGAAGTTATCCCCGGCGTGAATATGTAGCTGTTTTCTTGGTTATTAGTGGAACGTTTTAGCTATGACGTCGCTAACATTATCATGCACGTCTGTTTTGGCGCCACGTTAACAAGCTATAAAAAGTCGGTTTATTTTCTCTCATTTGTTCATTTATCAATTAACGGAAATGAAACTTACATATTTATGTGTGTTATACAAAGATCTACGGCGCTGGATAGTATTTGTCACGTCTGTTTTCAAAACGATGGTAAAAATGAAGAAAAACGACATTCTCAAAATTTTAGTTTTATTGAAAAAATCGCACACTCGTTAAATTAACGCGAAACTGGCTCGAATTTTTTTTTGCCAAAATTTTATATATTCAAGATAAAATTATGTTTGATAAAATTTTAAAAAATGAGAACTTTTACCATCTAGTATTCTTTTCAATCACTGATTTTTTCCCCTATCCGACGAACAAAAAGTGACGTCAAAGTGCGTTTTTAGATACAACGTTTCGTAAGAATATTCTATATACTTAAAAAGGCATGAATATACTTTATTTTTCTCAATTCTTAATTGTTTTATAATAAAAATATTTCATGAATGAACTTTGTAACAATTTTTTTCCAGATCTTGTTTAATCTGGCAAAAATTTGCTGTCATGTAGGCATTTATAAATGTACCATTTTTTTTCATTTTTTACCAAAAGAAAATTGTTTGAAAATTTTAATAACTGAAGAATGTAAAAGCTGAAGAGCGTTAAAGAAGGATCTCGAGCCCGCCCGCTTCGATTAGTAGCGAGAGCGCAGATCTGCGGATCGCGGGTTCGTGAGCTCGAGCCCTGAGCGAGGCGTACATTCTCCGTGACGATATGATAAAAACAGTGTCTGAAATCATTCGTCCTCCACCTCTGATTCATGAGGGGAAGTTGGCAGTTACTTAGCGGGGAACATGTTTGTACTGGTACAGAAACCAGGGAAACTGAATTGGTCAACTGCCCGCCGTTGCATCAATGAAATACTGTTGAAAAAACTAAGACAAACAAACAAAAAGAAGAATCTCATGACTACAGTGAGATCACACGATCATGTGACATAACAGCGTTAATCAAATGTAGTGATAAAGACAATGTCTTACCGGAAGGCTTTTCCGCAGGTAACATATCTTTTTTTAATCCCCCGCCGTGGCGGAGGGATTATAGGAATGGTCTGCGTCCGTCCGTCCTTCCGTCCGTAACAAAATCGTGTCCGGTCCATATCTCCTAAACCCCTTGAAGGATTTTCATGAAACTTGGATCAAATGATCACCTCATCAAGACGATGTGCAGAACCCATGAGTCAGCCTTGTCGGTTCAAGGTAAAGGTCACAACTCAAGGTCAAATGTTTGAGCCTGCCATTTTGTGTCCGCTCTATATCTCATAAACCCCTTGAAGGAATTTTATAAAACTTGGGTCAAATGATCACCTCATCAAGACGATGTGCAGAACCTATGAGTCAGCCATGCCGGCTCAAGGTCAAGGTCACAACTTAGGGTCAAAGGTTTTGAGCCTTCCATTTTGTGTCCGCTCTATATCTTCTAAACTCCTTGAAGGATTTTCATGAAACTTGGGTCAAATGATCACCTCATCAAGACGATGTGCAGAACCCATTAGTCAGCCTTGTCGGCTCAAGGTCAAGGTCACAACTCAAGGTCAAAGGTTTGAGCCTTCCATTTTGCGTCCGCTCTATATCTCCTAAACCCCTTGAAGGAATTTTATCAAACTTGGGTCAAATGATCACCTCATCAAGACAATGTGCAGAACCCATGAGTCAGTCATGCCGGCTCAAGGTCAAGGTCACAACTTAGGGTCAAAGGTTTGAGCCTTCCATTTTGTGTCCGCTCTATATCTCCTAAACTCCTTGAAGGATTTTCATCAAACTTGGGTCAAACGATCACCTCATCAAGGCGATGTGCAGAACTTATGAGTCAGCCATGTCGGCTCAAGGTCAAGGTCACAACTGAAGGTCAAAGGTTTGAGCCTTCCATTTCGTGTCCGCTCTATATCTCCTAAACCCCTTGAAGGAATTTTATAAAACTTGGGTAAAATGATTACCTCATCAAAACCATGTGCAGAAATTATGAGTCAACCATGCCAGCTCAAGGTCAAGGTCACAACTAAGGGTCGAAGGTTTGAGCCTTCCATTTTGTGTCCACTCTGTGTCTCCTAAACCCCTTGATGGATTTTCATCAAACTTGGGTCAAATGATCACCTCATCAAGAACTCATGAGTCAGCCATGTCAACTCAAGGTCAAGGTCACAACTGAAGGTCAAAGGTTTCAGCTCTGTATCTCCTAAACCCCTTGAAGGATTTTCATGAAACTTGGGTCAAATGATCACCTCATCAAGACGTTGTGCAGAATTCATGAGTCAGCCATGTCAGTTCAAGGTCAAGGTCACACCTAAAATCAAAGGTTTACCCTTTCACTATCCATAGCAGTGGCGGGGGATTTAGCTGTCTTTCAGACTGCCTTGTCTTAAATGTAGTAGTGTTTGACAATTATTTGTTTTCCTTTAAAATTATAATACTTTGCAGTGATAGGTGTTGGTATACAGATGTTTAGATTTTACACATGTACCTTTAACTTTGCTAGTAACTTAAGTAAGAGTTCATGCTTTATTTTGTTGATCGTTAGAGATGTCGCAGTTTTGATCATTCCAGTTTCAGTTCACGCTTATTATTACATTGATGAATAAAATTCAGACGTAGGCATACATTTGTGATTAAAAACTTTTTAAGCGGATGTTAATACTACGGTGGTATGTTAAGTACATGATCTATGTTTTTGAAGATTAAATTATTTCGCGCCCACGACTTCTTATCTCGTGGTCACGACATCTTATCTCGTGCTCTCGACAACTTATCTCGTGTGCAAGAAATATTCTCTGGAGAGCACGACATTTTGGCATTTTAAAATTAGCATGACTCACCGGCCTTCCGCAGTCTCATTACTATACTACTATAAACGTAACCCGCTTCCAAAATGATAAAGATAGAATTGCTAAAAAATAAATTGTAATATATAAAAAATAGCCGCTGTGTCATTCCGTTTTTCGCCTATCTGAACATCATCACTTCTCCTACCCCACCCCCACCCCACAAAAAAGGATATTAAAAGAAAAAGAAACGTCGTATCAAGTTTGGCCTTCCGGAATAACGAAATACGATTGTATTGTATTAATCAAATTTAAAATAATAAGTGGTGAAAGTAATGAAAACTTATGATGTATTTGTCTATCCCCAACGAAATATTACTAAGTTAACCTGTACTCTATCCCCACTTACCTGACCCTCACCCTACATCACTCAGTTCATCGGTGAGTCCAACAGTGATACGATATGTGACTTTTAAATAACAAAATTTTTCATGTCATATAGATACAGGAAAATATTCGTGTGTGAGTGGATGCAAGCGTGTGTACGTGCGTGCGTCCGTCCATCCATCTGTCCGGCTAATTTTTGTCCAGATCATAACTTCGTCGTATATTTTGAAAATATTTTATGCTTTACTCAGTGAGATCGATTCCCGCGAGCAAACAAAGGACCTCTATATGTAGGGTAAATGTAACATTTAACTGAGAGGATTAGAGAAAGGTTGTAATCACAAAAATCATCATACTGAGGCAAACATGTAGCATTTTCCCAATGTGGAGCGACAATAATTAAACAGACGGATGTTGAGAATGACGTGACACTGACACAAATTTAGTCATATAGCGGCTTTCTAGCTTTTGATGATGGAGGAGACCCTATGTTCCGATTTGTGCATTATGTCGGAAAAAGTGCTAGACTAGTGTAACTAACGGGTCAAAAATAATGGACTCATTGTCATCATATTTTGATAGGAAATGAAAATGTAATGTGCAATTTTAATGTACGTTTCAGCGCTATTGTAAGTGCACATATACGAGTAGCATTTCATTTCTAAATTTCGTATTTTTTTTTAAACTCCCGAGTTGTTGAAATTCAGAATACGACAGCTTGTGCAATTTCATTGTACACGCTTAAAATGCACTTGTAAAACATAAATCATATAAGTTGTACTTTTAGCTATGTGTAGCGGGCAAAAAGGTGGAATTTATTTGTAAAAATTATGCAAGCTTTTTTTTAACATGCATAGAAGTTCACTGCACGTACGTGTAACAGTTTAGGATCGCATCGATATTGCACGGAACAATCTATATCAAATGTTTAATCAAATGCAATAATTCTATAAACTATGTGTCTCTCATTCTTACCCTTTCCTACTTATCGTGTTCAAACTATGATGTGATGTATGTATTTATTTTTTATATGTATAACTGGGGATAAAATATGTTTAAACTAAATGCAATAGTACATTTTATCCAACTGTTTAAAAGAAATATAATAGAAAACGTACTTTGTTCATTTTTGAATGTCACGAAGGCAACGTCAGTTTCCCTAACGATGCAGGTAATACTGTCCACTTCAGACGCTTGTTCTTCGAAATACTTTCTGAGACTTTCGACTGATACGTCTGTTGGAATGTTCGTTACTTCCACAGTATTAGATGAATGGAAAATATTCACACTGACATTGGTTTTCTTGATAGAAATAGGTCTCTTTTTAAGAACTATTTCAACAGCTGTAAAAGATAAAATGACAATGGTATGATATTTTATTTTCATCCATTAAATGTACTGTAACAATGTACTAATAAAATAATAGGTACATGTACCGTTTAGTCATTTTAACATCCTCAACAACAAAATGTATCTTTTTATTTTCCGTGTCAAATGCGGCGGTAAATCACGAATGCTCTGCTTCACTTACCTTCACTCTTTTCAAATTCAATAATTGCTGTTCTTTGGCTCTCAAAAACTTGAGCATCTCTTACATCTCCACCGCCCTGCCTTCGTTTGTTTTCAAAGAGATTACAGAGATCTTCTTTATCAATGTTTTCTGGTAACCCGGTCACTTTTATTTTTGTAGGTCGAGAAGAACAAGTACACGAACCTGCAAAATTAATTGTACCCGTTATATTTCCGAAAAACATATTATGCACACATGCTAAGGTAGTTCAGTATTCATAGGTTATTAGCTTTGTATCGACAGATCTGCATAGATTCTGCGCGAGGTAACGAGTGCAATGTCATTGCGCTAAAGACCGAGTGCATATTTCTCAATGACGTTTTAATAACGTTTCTATTACATACGCAGCTACACATATCAATATTATAACTATTAGATGTGTTTGTACAAAAGCGCATGTTTCCCCTAAAGCATAGTAGTAACGGGCAAAAAGTCAATAGTGGGCAGGAGCGAAAGGAAAAATAGACCCCTGTGGTTAGCTGCAACAGGGAGTATCTACTCGGCATGTCCAGTCGTCCCATGAAGTTTCAACATTCTAGGTCTAGTGGTTCTCAAGTTATGGATTGAAAACGGTTTCTATGTTATGGCCCCTGTGACCTTGATCTTTGATCCAGTAAACCCATAATCAATAGGGGTCATCTACCTTTTATATCAAAGTATCCTATGAAGTTTAAACATTCTGGTTCAAGAGGTTCTCAAGGTATAGATCGGAAATTGTTTTCCATGATTAAAGCCCCTGTGACATTGACCTTTGCCCCAGTAACCACAAAAACAATAGGAGTCATCTACACTGTAGGCACTATTACCCTATGACGTTTGAAGGTTCTGGGTTAAACGGTTCTCAAGTTACTGACAGGAGACAGTTTCCATGTTGTGGCCTCTGTGACACTGACCTTTGGTCTAGTGATCCAAAAATCACTAGGAGTCATCTACTCTGCATGTCAAATCATGCTATGAGGTTTAAACATTCTGGGTCAAATGGTATTTAAGTTATTGATCGGAAATTGTTTTCCATCTTCAGACCCCTGTGAACTTGACCTTTGATAATGTAATTCCAAAACCAATAGGGGTCATCTACTCCGTAAGCCCTATCATCCTATGAATCGTGATGGTTCTAGGTCAAATGGTTCTCAAGTTATTTATCGAAAATAAGTGTGACGGGCGGAAGGACCCCAGGACCCTGTGACCTTAAGCTTTGATCCAGTGACACCAAAACCTACAAAGTTCATCTACTCTGTACGTCCTATGACTCTTTGAAGTTTGTACTTTCTGGGTCAAACGTTTCTCAAGTTATTGATCGGAGATAGTTTTTCATGGTCTGTGCCCTGTCATCTTGACTTTCGATAAAGTGACCCATGTTATTGATCAGATATGGTTTTCCATGCTCAGGTCCCTGTGACATTGACCTATAATAGATTGACCCCAAAATCGATTGGGGTCATCTACTGTTCATATGCAATCACCAAAATTGAAGTTTCAACATTCTGGGTAAAGTGGTTCTCATGATCTCAGGATGATCGAAAATGGGTTTTCATGTTCAGATCCTGTGACAATGACATTTGATGGAGTGACGCCAAAACCTATAGGGGTCATCTAATTTATTAGCCCTACAATCCTATTAAACATGAAGCTTCTAGGTCAAACGGTTCTCCAATTATTGATCAAAAATGAAGCGGACGGACGTTCCTATAATTATATGGGTATTAATGCGGCTACTCCTTGTCCTTTCTATTGTTCGTTTAGCCACGTAAAAGAAAAATAGCCTGGTGTTGGTGTGTGTGTGAGATGGGAGGGGGGGGGGGGGGGGGGGTCGGAGACATAAATTATATTTTTTGTCAAATAGCCTGAATAAAATTAACAATACTGACCAGATATAAAATTTAACGCTACAACACACTTTCTAACATAAAACTGCTGTTCTTTTCACTTTTTGGCGGTGTTTTAATTACAGAGTAAAAGTATGTTAACAGAGGGATCTCGAACTCATGTGCTGTTTTAACACATTTTTATATACGCGCGTTCCGTGGCATTAACGTATTGCGGCCAAACGTATTGCGTAAACGTATTGCGACCCCAAAAAGTATAATTCAAAACAAAATGACGTCAACATGATGGAACAACAAAGACATTTCCGCACATTTCAATTACAAGGACGCTTACCTGAAATTATTTTATCACAGTACTTCTGGGAAGTATTCTTATTCATCTTTGTGTATGTCTCAATTTTCAAGAGATGCCTAAGTACAATGGTCATTAAATACATAATGCAACAATAGCTATAAATTCTTTACACTCTTAGATAATGCAATGATAAAATGCATTTCCTTTGATTGTTAACAAGTACTTCTGAATTTTTGAAAAGGTTTAAGGTTGCTATGCAGGTAAAGAATGTCTGTTAATCCTTTCTAGTGACATTTAATGGTCCACGAGGGAGCCCATATAATTTTGATAAAAACTATTTTCAAATTGAGGATGCGAGTACTTTGTCAAGTAATTATTAAGTAACAGGCAACACTAATAAGAAATTCCAACTGTTACAAATGTTAATATTTCGTCATCTCTGAAAAAATTCAAAATGTGTGGCCCCTAAACGCCTCACGTTGCATTCAACTAGAAAATAAATAAAAACGTTTTATATGATATTGTTCTGTATTTATGAAGTACAATAATTTCTTTATAGGTTCATCATGGATGGGTCGTTTTACGAGCAGAATTTTAGAGAAATTCTAAACACGACTGCCTTGCTATACAACGAGCAAGAAAATTTCTGCATTTTTAATAATATTGATAATATTATAAGATTATGTCTAGTTGGCTGTAAACTAACACACTGTTATCACACAAATATGGAAATAAATATACCATTTGCAATTATTGCTATCAGAAATGATTAAAGCAATTCTTATCAAATACTACTTTCTAAATAATTGGACAAGTATATGCTGCACCAAAAAGTCCAGTTGAAAATACCATAAAATGAATTTTCTTCATGTTTGTAACAGGTATTTACTTAGAAACGTCCAACTACATTGTATAAAATTTGCCTCTAATACAGATTTTTTTCTAACAGACTTTAAAAGAATTTAGACAGTTGCATAATTAATTGAATGACCCTCGTAGACAGTTAATGTTTTATTGTTTAAAACTTTGTTTGATAACAGCAATTTCTTGAATCATCTGTCTGATCGATTCACCCCTTACGGAATATAAGATTCTTTCACTGGTTATAGGTGCAGATGGGAATTTCCGGCCTCGCGGGTAATTGTTTAGGCGGTAACGAGGTTCCTACCGAGCCGGATATTCCCATCTGCACATATAACCAGTGACAGAATCTTTTTCTTGCATACCGATATCAAGATATAATAATAAAAATAAAATCAGTCAAGCGGCTTTCTTTTTAGAAATATTTCTTATTGCAGCGTATTTAAACAAAGCGCGGGAAATCAACGTCCGTAAACAGGAAAGACGTCATGACGTTTCAAAGACAAATAGCAATGTTTAGTTCCGGTTTTGTTTTATCAGTTCCAGCGTAACGTTATGAGTTTTTGATAAAATTGCATGTTTTGAATCGAGAAATATACTATCAGGAACTTAGAGGAACTGTCAAGGTATTGGATTTTTATTCCGTTTTTCGACATAAAATATAAATAACTACATATATCTTCTACATAATGTAGTTCGTAATACGTCATTTAAAGCACGAGAGTCATCTTACACCCCGGGGTGTGTAAGATGGATTTTTTCAGCACCGGTAAAAATACCGGAAATCCCCGTCTGGCAAGAAATAACTTGTCTGTTGACTCCATGCAACAAAGTCATTATGCCAACTGAAAAAGTACTGTAAAAGTCTGAAAACCGTCATAAAGACTTAGATATGTTTGCATCTCCTTTTGATCTCATTGCAAAACCGAAGGTACATTTATTTCGTTATAAAGTGCGCTGCATTATTCTAAGTTAATCATCTATGTTTAAAACCACTGCAACTTTAACTGTTTTGTGAAATACGTCATGTATATTCAGGCGAATACCAAAATGCATTATTTAGAAATTTACTGCCGTATCTCAATATGGAATATCTTCCTCCAACACTATAGCAATACCGTGTACATTTGAAGTATAAATGTTTTATAAATTAATAAGTAGTTTTGCCTCTACACATTGAGCAAAATATCTACTACACCTTATAGATAATGTTACAGATTAATTGATCTTATAAAATCAAAGTTCATCACGCTAACATTCTTTGAATATTTTACCAAAAGAACAATCTTCTGTGAATATATTTGCCAGCTAGTATAAAATAAATCGTAACACTGTCGCGGCTAGCGGCGAAATATCCCATGAATGGGTATGTTGCGGCATGTTTGCGGCTTTGATAGTATAATAAGGAATGCATCAGTACAATAAAATAAAATAGCTATGTCAGTTTGTGTTTTCGCAAAATTCATACGACAATACCTAAATCAGTTGGTCCTGGGTTTGATTCGATGCCAGCTATCAGAAGCAAAACACCAATGAAAACAACGGTTCCTGTTACTTTTATTCCTCTGCTGAAATTTATTGTGCACACAATTGTTACCACGTCAAGTCCTTGAGAATGTTGATACGTTCCGATCCTTCCTCTGTATGTTTCTAAATCAACTCCCATCTTTCCTTAAAAACAATACAAACGTTATATTTTACTTTAAATACATTTAAAGTTAATAAAATCGCTAATCCGGGTGTTGCAAATATATACTGCATATTAGCTAAAAGGACAGCAGAAAAAAAGTTTATCAAGTTTACATGTCGCTATATTGACCTCGCTGATAAAACAATCGCTGCCGTATATAGAGAGAGAGCGTGGTATATGGGCCAAATAACGGAGCTGTTTAAATATACGTTTTGTTCGCGCTTTAACGAGAGAAGTCGGATGTTATATTACCAGTTTTGAATTTAGTTAAATACAATCAGTGACGCGATTATTTTTTTTTTTGCGAGGGGTGGGGGAGGTTAATGTCGCACCGACACAATTGTAGGTTATATGGCGGCTTTCCAGCTTTGATGGTGGAGGAAGATTCCAGATGTCCTTCCGTGCATTATTTCATCACGAGCGGGCACCTGGGTAGACCCACCGACCTTCCATAAGCGAGCTGAATGGCTTCCTCACATGAAGAATTCAACGCCTGTAGTGAGGCTCGAACCCACATATCGATGAGGGGCATTGATTTGAAGTGATTTGTATTTGTTCGGCAAATATTCTGGTTGTTTTGTTGTTTAATTGTGATTTCTTTTTAAGTTGATACTTTGTTTGTTGGCACTTGGATTTATTGATTCTTTTGTGAATTTTATGTTTTAATTTGATTGTTTGTTTGAGTTGAAGGGTTCTATTGAGTTTTAGAGTTTTATATACTGATTTTCAAATTTCTGCAGTTTGGTTGAATTGTTTCGAATATATTCTGAGTTTTGGGGACTACTTTTTTTTTTTTTTTTTTTTTTTTTTTTTTTTGAATGTTTTCTGGTTAAAGCTTGTGCTGGCCGAGCATAAGTATTGAAATACTTGCGATAGTTTGTTCGTTATACATATACACATACTAGTACATGCGTATATGAGATAAAGCTCAAATTTAGTTATGTTGTGGTGTATGTTTGATTTAGGTGTAAATAGTATGTAACCATGCTTTTGTATATTTTGTATATACAGTGACAAATATACAAAAACTACATACAAGAATAAACAAGAAAATAATGAAGTGCTAGTTTCCGAGGTAAAGATTACTCATAGTCAGGCAGTGCAAACTAGCTCCCTAACATTGTTAACGCTTCGCACAGATCACCAAATCCTGACAAGAAGGTTATGTATAATACATACTATACGGATGATACACATTTTTCGTGTATTAATGTCTGCAGAAGCAGGTCACCAATATATTCTAAAAATAGACGTGTTTTATCACTGTTCTTGCATAAAAGATCGGCAAACTCACATTTTCATGCCTAAATGCTTTTGAACAGACATTTTGCCAAGATGTATAATATTGCAGACGTAATTTGTCTTGAATAATAATTATTATGTTATTTTGAGATGTCATAGATATATCTTACAGTTATCGTAGGAGGACCTGTTTCAGTGACTAACCTGTTTCAGTGACCTTCTGAAAATTTGCTGCCATTTACAATTGCAATATTTTAGGCAACTAATTACAGTAGGTTTGTTAATAGTGATATTTCAGCATTCGATACGCTCAAAGAAAATGTTGTGCTGACAATGATAGTTTGGTGGTTTTATTATTTACATGGTAACCCCAATTATGAGACATTTTTCTTATTCCTTTTTTATGCTGTCAAATTCTGATCTAGATCTTTGGTTATAAGGAACATTTTGATTTATTTTCTATTTTGATGCAAATGTTATCTTGTTTTCTGTCTGATTTTTATGCAGATAGAACAGTCCAACAATTAATTTTAGGAAATATACAGCTTTGAAATCCATGATTGGCTTATATCTTTTAACCAGAAATTATAGCCAATCTGAAAAATGATAACTAACTTTTGCTTCTGATACTGCTGACATGAGGTGGCTAGTGTTTCCATATTTTATCAAATGAGATAAACCGCATCTTGTTGCATAATACGACACAATATGTTTGAATATTACCAACAAATGTGCATATAATGCCCAGCCTTTGAAACCCATCCCCTTATAATTTATAGAATTTTTATGCCGCATAACCAGTTTAACCATTTGCTCTGTACTTTATTATGAACAAGGCCTAACATTGTTTTTACTTGTTTTGTTGGTCAGTTTGTGAAAGTTAACATTGACGAAAGGCCAGTTACTGGCTACCTTTACTAGTTTAGAAATAAGGTAGGGGTCACTGAAACAGGTCAATCATAAAACCCGAAAGGCAGATCAGGACTGGTTGTGATAAACATACCAAATATTTTTGCTGAAAGATTTTCCACTCTGTTTTACATCATCTGAATTGGGGAAAGGCTAGACTATAGTAATCCATAAATGAGACTAGTTCATCTCCAAGAATTTATCTAATTCTGCCAGTGGTTTTCTTAGGGTCACTGAAACTGGTACCTCGACGATATATTTAAATGTGTATAATTACTAATCATTCCATGGTCGCAACGTGTAGAAAATACAAATGAAATAATTAAACCAAATTAAATTCCACCAGTTATGCCCAGGATGACACCGGTTCAAAGTCATAGGATATAACAATCACAGTCGGGCAATTACTTTCTTTCTTCATAATTGATGATAACATATTTTAAATGCCTAAGTACATAAATTATATCTCAGAAGACCTAAAAAAAAACATTCCTAACAACTATGAAATCAAGATTTCAGTGTTACACTTATTCTCGTTTGTAAAAATTTATTGTAAATTCGTTGTACCGCCAGCAAAAACATTGTATTGGCGATGAACGATTTATTGTCTATGCAAAATAAAGTATGGAATTGAAACACACACACACACACACACACACACGCACACGGATACACACACACACGCGCGCACACTGTGCCCTCATATTCCTACCGTTGTGGACACATTTGTATGATTTTGACCTTCGTTGTGGACACATTTTTCGTTGTGGACACCGGAACATGGTGTCCACAAAGATCACACCTCCAGACAAGTCAGAGAGGGGTTACCTTCCCTTTAAATCAGGAACTGTCAACCAACGTTATGGACCAGTGAAACGCACACCTTGACTGGTGCATTAAACTTGTAAATTTTATGTTTCGCTCACACAGAGATCCGTGCGGTAACCTGACACCGCAGTGTAGCAATTATATCTACCGAGGCAGTCTGAAGGGCAATTTGCAGTAATTTCTGATAAAACAGGCGATAATATGTTTTATGAACCCCATCTGTCCCTAATTTATGTCAACAGAGAAAGTTTAATTCAATGCGGAATATTTCTCATGCCGGTTAAGACAATGGCAAAGGTAAATTATTATTACTTCATAGCTTGTTACTTATAGTTTTTTATTTTTTCTTACTTTAATTAATTTGAGAAATATGTATTTGATATGTGTTTAAAGAACTTTGTTAAACAAATCAATGCTACCAATTTCTGATTTCAAAGTGTTTTGATAACATAACTGATTCATCATGGAGAAAGATTTATATGCTATTGATCGTAAGTTTTTAAATATTGCGGTCTTACGCGATAAGGAAAAATAATTTCAAATAGTTTTTCTCTCACTTCTAGGCTTTACTTGGAAAAGTGGTTGTTAAAGGACATGTAATAATGAATCCATACTGTCTGTTTGGAAGGTAGTAGTCTAATTAAGATAATTCAATCAATATAATGTATTATACATGTGAATTTGAACATTATTATTTCTATTTATATTACTAATATTAGAATTCTACATATCGAATGAAGATAATTTATTTTACACGTGTAGTTGAACATTATTATTTCTATTCATATAATCGAGTTAAGTATCATTAATTAAAGCATGGCAAATAGTTATATGGCAAAACAATGTTATCAAGTTTTGATGTTATTTGTTGTGCGTTTTTTCTTTACCGGTCAATGAATCAATATGTAATGATTTATTCTTCAGTGCTGACGGCTGTGATATAATAGTTAAAGACACGATTCCGACGCATTTTCAAATAGAGTTTAATTCTGAGAAGCAGGTACATTTTTGCTCAGTTTTCAACAATATACAGATCTAGTGTTAAATTTGTTTTACTATACTAGTACCAAGTTGTGACTATAACAGGCGCGCGCTTTAATTACCATTTTCTTGATGACACACTGCCTGCTATTAACAGATGATTGATTTTTTGATAAAGTTATCATTGCGGCATTCCACATAACCTGCGTTAAGCAAAACTGACAATTGAAGGCGTATTTTATCTTCTTTTTTAAAAACAAAATAGGTGCAAAATCATATTGTCATAAACATTAACTTACATAAAATACCAGATCGAGCATTGCAATCTTTGCAATACTTAGCTGGAAAAAAATAATATTTTTCAGGAATAGAAATTAGAAATTGCGCAGTCCCATGGTTATTTTTCTAATATAGAAAGCAACATTTTTAACAGTCTCAAAAGACTATCTTTAATTTTTTAACGCCGGAGTCAGATTTCTGTCTGATTAGATCCTTATTACTGTAGACGCACTAGAAAAAAAGTTATATTAAGTTTTAAAATGTGTTTTGCAATTATTTACCATTACATTGAAGTAATGAATTTTCTGAATACATTATGTACATTGGACCCGTCTCAACAACATACTTAAGAGAAATAGACTTCGCAATTTTCTCGTAAAGTTACTATATTGATAAGACGGCCCCATATACCGTCGCTTTAAAATGTGTCTATAAAAGTTTGAGGAAGTAATATTTATACACAAAATTTATGAAAATAGCCACGATGAAAATTGCCTAAATTAATGAAACAGTGCGAAATAAGGTTAACTTTAAGAATATAACATTTTCAACAAAACTATTAGGTGTCTAATACCTTAAAAGAAAAAAAAATGCTTATCAAAATAATGGTTTGTAATGACTGTTGGTATTATTCTTCAGTAAGTAATTTCATGATAAAGGATCTTTTTTTTTTTAAATTATTTACCATACGATTTTGTTTTCATCTTAATTCTCAAAATTAAGCCTACGTAAGCTAGCTTGACGGAGGTAGTGAAGCAATATTCGAAAGGGTCATAGGTTCGAATTCCCTCTGGGAACATTTTCCCCATTTTGTGATACTTTTTTTTTGTAATTGATTATGAATTAATAGCAAGTGGTACTTTGTTTCAATCATGATAATAAACGTTTCAAAGTGAGGGGTACTAGATGAAATTACCCTGATCGGGAAAAAAAACACATTCCTCTTTTATTGATGTATTTACATTCTGCTGATATGATTTTATTTTAAAAAGGTCATATTCAACATATAGTTTAGAAAAGCATCGAAATATCCTATATTCTTTACTTATAACACTTGATCATTCCCCAGATTTAACATTGCAGTTTTCTCCTTATAATTTTTGATCTAACATTTTTCAATAAAATACATTTCATGCAGAAATACACATTTTTCTATAAGGTCACGGCTTAGAGGTCAGATTTTACTTGTAAGGGTATCTTGATGAAAACAAATCATCAATTTGTCGAATGCAGAACAGTGGTTGTTGTATTTTAATGTAACATCAATTTAGATATTTTTCTCTTTTTGTTGTAATATATTTTTATTTTCCAATAAATACAGTACATCTACAACAAATACATTAGTAATAGGTTATTTCTTTCTAATATTGAAAAGGAAGTGCATTCTTAATTAATCTGCAGTATTCTTTTTTTTTAATTATAAATGTAAGTATTATTGGAAAATGTGGTAAAAAGACGAGGAGAGAAAAAAACTAGTAAATTAAAGAAGAGAAAAAAAAAAGAATGACAAAAAATGCATGAGGAATTTCTTCCTTATCTTGTTCATGCGACATAATTTTCAGGCATTCCTCAGATGTTTCAAACCAGTTACTCTCGATGGACAAGTCGTCAGCGGTGTGGCCCTTCTTCCCGATGTTGCGGTCATATTAATAAATGGAAAAGAATTTCAATTTCTAAAACAGGTATTTTTACAATAAGTATGATGCATCTTTAGCAAGCAAATGTAAAATGAATTTCTAATTTTACATTCAAGTATTGAAGAAAATACTAAGAGTATACACAGTTGAAAGTAATATAACTATTTGAACAACAATAATTATGGGAGTGAAGGTATGTCGCAGTGTCAAGGAACGGAACTGGGCTTTAACCATCCGATTCTACAGAAATTATGTACACCTAACACGCATTCAAATCTTGTTTTGTACATTGCTTGTATGACATAAAACACGAGACTGCCAACCAACTCCAGACAGTGGTAGTAAATGAGTTCATTATTTTATAATAAATATGTTTTGAATAGGGATAAATAGATAAATCGTGCATTCAGTCACAGATTATTAATTCTTTATTATTAAACGCAAGACGAATGACTTAAGATGTATTACGAGTTATTTGTTGATGTCAAAGGTTCAGCGAACAGAGAAAAGGATAAAACCGGTCGAGGAAGCTCTGAGGTTCGTTTTAGGACAACATGATCCTGAAGATATATGCGAAAAATATATCAACGACTTTATAGGTAAACTAGTTAATGAAAACCTTTATAAATAGCTCTTTCATTCTATAGTAGTTTACTTGATAACGATACAGTAGTAAATAGTAAAACATTGATATCTTCGAAAACACCTTTTTTTCTGTAACATCATTTTCTTTCATGCTGCACGAGCTAGATCGAAGATTTAGTATGCCTTATTTCGATTGTCTCAGACCCAGAGAGTAGATACTACTCGCAGCCTTCATGGTAATTGAGGTGATAGCCAGTTTATCAGCATGTAATCAATAAAAAGCAATAAATCCCATGTAACTGCTGATAAGCTAAGGCTAAAATTTCATTAACGTAGGATGTAATCTAAAAACACGTTTTTAGTGTATTCTATTTTTCTTTCTGAACATCCTTTATAATTTACAAGGAAAATGGTCTTTAAGATGTCTTTTTATATGACATTTATTTGATAATGAACGAAGTGCAAATCTACATTTTTGTTTTTGTGAAAGGTGATACTATTGTTTAGCAGTAACCATTCTACTGCTACAGATAAACTAGACGGCAGCAAGCATCTGTCAGAGATAATTAGATAGCTGCTGTGCTTAATGACCATTTTATCGGTCTCTGGTCAGTAAATCAAATGCATCATTATGTATAACAATATCCAGCTTATCAAAACTACTAATTAAAAGACGTTGCAACAAACAATCTACTCTGAAAACATTTTATAGTTTGATATAATATAAGAATCATTGATTACATCTTTCGCCGCTATAAATTGCAGTAAATAAAACAGGAATAGGAGTATTTCTTCACTACCTGCCTAAGTAAAACAATTTATTTTAAACGTATATGAAATACACTATGTTCACTTTTTATGTCTCAGGTCGAGGTGTTTTTGCGAAAAAAATGATCAGAAATGGAAAATTCCTCGCGGAATACCATGGCGTTTTATCCAAAGCTGACGACGTGAAGGACAAAGATACAAATTACATATATTTCTTTGACTTTAATGGTGTCAAGTACTGGTATGTAAAATATTTCAACCTTTAAATGATACAAGCCTTTAAATTCAAGCTACAAAATTGGATATCAAACGCAAAGGCGGATCTGTGTCTGTTTTAGAATAAGGTAATCAAAGGCAAGACAGTACTGTGTAACATCTACATAAATGTGAATCGGATTCCTTCAAGAAAACTAATGTTAATGCTTTCTCTTATTTGTATAATGCAACTTTTAATCCATGAAAATACTCGTGTGAATAAAAATGCATTTTCAAAATTAAAAACATCCATTTGAAATCTGCATGATTATATTTGGTCTCATAAATGTATATCTAAGATAAATGAATTAACTTCAAGACTTTATCGCACTAGTTTGACACATTTGTCTGTTCAGTACGTTTTAATTTTTGTTATTATCATAATTTTGGTAGCATTGATGCCTCAGAGGAACCAAAACTGTATCAACCATCGTTAGGACGGCTAGTAAATCATGCAGACAAAAAACAACAGAGAAATTCAAGAATAACATTCATTGGTGTGAATAGTGTTCCTTATCTTGTACTGTTTGCGACTAGGTTAGTTGTTGCTGTAATTTATTACATGTTATGAATATGAAAACAGGAATTATCTAATCAGTTGATTTTGCGCTCTTTATATAATTAAGATTCTCCATCAAAAGTATAGTTACTGTCAAGCAGCGATTCAATATCTGACTAAGAGACAGTTTAAACGAATAACTAACGGTTATTTCAGAAAGAGAAAAAACATTCATATCAATAGATATGTCATATCAATAGATATGTAAAATATATCTAATTTGAATAATATTTAACAATAAAACATCATAAATAACATACATGATAAAAATTGTGGACATTTACTCCTCACTGTTTTTATTGTCGCACTGTGGACACCAAGTCAGTGAGCGTTCAAATCTATCAGTCTGCATTGTGAACACCAAGATACTGCTCACTAAATCATTATATCTGCCTAGTGGACACCAAATAACATATATGTAATTAGAGATGATTTAATGTTGATAAATATTAGTTTTTAACAAATGAAATTTAAATGATGTGTTATTTATTACGCGTGTTACTTCTGACATGTTTTGAAATACAGTAGGGGATTTAAATTAAACATTAACATGTTTATTCAGATTCTTCATAATTAATAATTATTACGTAAATGCAACATGACATATTTACAAATACGACAGTTACAAATTGTCAGTAAATGCATTTGTGTAATTCCCATCAAAAGTATAGTCACTGTAAAGCAATTATTAAATATATGGTTAGGAGACTGTTTAACCGAGTTACTAACAGTAAATGCCAGAAGCGAAAAAAACAACAACATAAATTTCAACAGATATGTTAAATTCTAATCTGAACAATATCAAGCAATTACATATCATAAATAAAATACATGATAAAAAAATTAAACATTACTCATCAGTGTTTTCTTGTCACACTGTGGACACCAAATCAGTGAGCGTTCAACTCGATCAATCTGCATTGTGGACACCAAGTTACAACTCAAAAAATCATTCTATCTGCCTTGTGGACACCAAATTACATATGTGATTGTAGATAATTTAATGTTAATATCGATTATTTTTTACCAAATGGAATTTAAATGACGTGTGATTTATTACAGACATGTTTTGAATATGAAAACATTAATAATCTAAGCAATTGATCTTGTAGTCATTGTGTAATTAAGACTCTCCACACTAAATGCAGTCGGGGGTTTAAATTAAACATTTACATTTTTATTCAGACATATTCTTCATATTACGTAAGTACAGCCTGACGTATTCACAAACACGACTGTTACAATTTTTAGTAAATGCATTGTGTAATTCCCACTAAAAGTATAGTTATTGTCAAACATCGTATCAATGTACTGTTTAGAGACAGTTTAAACGAATGACTAACATACATTACAGAAAGAGAAAACAAACATAAATGTCAACAGAACTGTAAAATTGTAATTTGAACAATATCAAACAATAAAACATCATATTTGATAAAACACATGATAAAAATAGAGAACATTTACTCCTCACTGTTTTCATTAAGTCGCACTGTGGACACCAAGTCAGTGAGCGTTCAACTATTAGCAATCAGCCTTGTGGACACCAAATTTAAAATGTAATTGTAGATCATATAATGTTAATATCGATTTTTTTAACAATCGGAATCTAACTGATGTGTAACTGGTTACACGTGTTATTCCTAACATGTTTTGATTATGAAAACAGGAATAATCTAAGCAGTTGATCTTGTAGTCATTATGTAATTAAGATTCTACACACTAAATGCAGTCGGGGGGTTAATAAAACATTAACATGTTTATTCAGATTCTAGATATTACATAAGTACGACCTAACATATTTACAGATACGACATTTACAATTATAAGTAAATGTATAGTTGTAATTTCCATTAAAAGTATAGTTACTGTCAAATAGCGCATCAATGTAATGTTTAGAGACTGTTTGCAGAAAGAGAAAACAAACATAAATTTCAACAGATATGTAAAATAAATATAATTTGAAAAATATCAAACAATGAAGTATCATAAATAACATGATAAAAAATGTGAACAATTCCTCTCACTGTTTTCATTAAGTCGCACTGTGGACACCAAGTCAGTGAGCGTTCAACTCTATCAATATATCTTTCGCCTAAAAGAACTTCCATTTCAATCTTCACTGTTCCAGAAGTAATTTCTTTTAAATAACATTTGTAGGACAATTAAAAACAAACAAAAAAACATGTTTCTTTTTCCAATCATTACCGGGTATTTCACTTTGTTTTTGTCTAATGTACATTCAGATTTGACTTGTAATGAAAACTGCGACGATGAGCCAGTTCAGTCTCCTGTAGAACGCAGAGCGTGTGAATACCAAAGGAAGGTCTGTAGTTCGATTGGTCATGAGAACAATAGCAGTGGTGTAACATCGGCTTCCAAACGCAAAGCAGGTATTGTGTTAACACAATCACTGCATGATTTTTTTGCAGTCAATAATAGTTTCCATTCAAATAAATTAGACATTAATGTAAAGGCTTAACAACTTTATATTTCTTCTTTACCACTTGTACTTTCTAAACCTTAAATGTAATTAGAACCCTTTGTTGAATATGATAAATTTAATTCATTTTAATTTCAAAGCTTTATTTATTTTCTCTTTATTCTTTTTTCTTTCTTTTTATCCTTCATGATTCTTGTACTATGATTTTTTTGTGTTTTTTTACAAAGTAACTGAAACATTTTTCTTGTATATATTAGAATTTCCAGTACAAACAGGCAAAAAGATCAAGGTCGTTCCTTGAACAGAGGAGCAGTTAGCGACCATGCGAAGGTCATTCGCCAAAACTCTGCGTTGCTTAAGAGTTCCTAACAAGGAGGAATGCGAACGAGCAAGGAAAAATGAGAGCCTGTTGCTTTCTCGTGACTGGAAGAACATCAAATTCCGTGTCCATCATGAAATACAAAGATTAAAGAAAAAATGAAGTCAGTCTGAAAAAAAAAAGTTAACAGAAAAAGAAACATCCGTTAAACTTGTAATGAAATCTAACAGACATACATTTTCAAAATGTAAAAATGTTTATGTGTGCGTTTTTTTGACATAAAGTCCCCAGACACTCGTTCATGTACAGTATTGTTTTTGCTGGATGTTCATGTTAAGAGGTCATGAAATATCGACAAATTATTATCACGGGTTCGTTCATGAAAAAAATAATAAATTGACTGAAATAAAAGTATTGTAGTTCTTCAATTGAGGTTGTCGTTCTTAATGAAAGCTAAAGATTTATCCATTCGTCTAAGTTATACCTTCCAAACAATTAATTCTTGCAGAATTTGTACAGAACTTTTGTTTAGGTATTAGTCCATTATCATTCATTTACATTTATTTACGATAAATACGTGTTCGCGGTCCGAATACATCTATTCACCCTTTGCAATGTGTTTGTTTTCATCTTAACAGTGATAGAAATTTTTAATTAAAGGCCTAGATCTTGGCAGTGGGCCAAGGGATTTCTATCTTCACCAGCACAGTTTGGGGCTAATGACTATCACAGTATGGTTCCAATAAACAAGGATCATTGTTTATTGGAGATCAGTCTACCTTACAGATGTATCAATTAGTGAGAAGGGGAAACATAAATATTGATAACTTTTAAAGTTATACCTATTTGTTGGCATTTTTATGTAAAGAAAAATATCTGTTGGTCAAACACAATAATTAAATAATAAGAAACTTTATTTTAGGAAAAAAGCAGGTTTTTATTTTTTTCAAATTCTGTCTGGAGACGTGTGATATTGCAGAAAAATGTGACTTTCACTTATCTAAAAGTTTTGTTTTATGCTTGCAGAATACTGTATATAACATTTGTCTAAGATTAAAACCGAATGTGCATTTCAGTGTTACAAAATAAAGCATGAAAAAAGTATACTTTTTGCAACTTACTGAAGTTGAAAATTCAGTATAGATGGAACACAGTAATTTGATTTATCCAGTATATTATATTCAAATAATGGTGTTTGCATAAATACGAGAAAACCCATTTTCCCGTTCTTTTTGTAAATATTCTAAATAAATATAAGGATCACCTTCATCAATATGAATTTCATAATAATTATGATATTGGAAAATATTGTTTGTCAACACAAAGAAACCATTGAGTTTTCACTATAACTGTGTTTTATTATCATTATCATTTGTGATAATATTACTATATCTTTTATTATTTTATTTGTAATGTTATATTATTATTTTTATCTATATAATATCAAAATAATAGTAATTATTATTATTACCGGTATTCCACATTGAAGGAAAATTAATTTCTTTCAACTCCACTGCACACATCTTCATGGTCTAGTTGGGACCCTGCTGAGCTAATTGCCCTTTAATCAGCTACTGTTACATAATCGCTGATAAGCAGCAGATAAGATGGGAGTTGTTCATTGGATTGCGGGGGGACACTTATATAGTAGTGGATCTAGGCCTTTAAATACTATTGTGTTGAATGATCCCTTAGTCCTTACCCTTTACCTGTATCAAAAAGTATGCACACTCGCACAGGTGAAGCCATATGACCATGTGGACACCTACCATATAAGGCTGGTGTCCACAACGACTAATTGGTGTCCATATTGCGGGTTACCCCTTCTTCATTTATATTGGCTATTTTCAGTAAATCATCGAATGAGTAGCCTCAATAATAAGATAGAGTAAGAAAATTATCAATTCTGTTTGAATAATACCATTAGAAAGTAAAGTGTCCACAGTGAAGGTTAAAACTGCAGTGTCCACATGGTAGGCAATATGAGTACACACACACACACATACACACAATTGGTTTTAAATGTCGTTGAGATATATCAACAATCACACTATATGTGTTTGTAAAAAATGTTTAATTAACCAAAAAATTTGGTCCAGTGTTTACCCAATGCTAATATAAGAACCTTGTATAAAACTTGTCATATACATGTCATTCTCCCTTTAGGCTTTACTTTATTAACATTTGTACTGATTACTCATTATTAACTGTAAAGCTTGACTTAGTTTTGAGACATTGTGTGTGTTATTTATTATCTATGGTATTTCAGAATGTTCTACCATAATACTGAAAACAGGGTGCCACAATTAAATTTACAGTCTGGATGGTTCTTGGTTTTCCAGAATCTTTTTATTCTAGGAGATACATGAAAGTTCTGGAACCTTCAATGATACTTTAAATAGGGAGATGTCTGGGAACAGGTAAGATCTTATTGAAAAAGTTCCGGTATTTCTTAATAACAACATTTTACCAGTTTGGATATTTAACATTTGAAGGATTAACAATAACACTGTGAATTTTAAAAAAAATCTATGAAGAGAGGATACATATATGTTTGGATACACTAAATTCAGTTTTGAACTGTTGTGAAATATTTTGGAATTTATACTGATTGGATTTGAATTTGACAAGGACAGTATTTGGACTGTTCTTGCACATGAGATTGGATTTACAGCTAATTTATGTTTTAAAGTATTTGAATTTTTACTTTTATGATTAAAATTTTGTTATTGTAAATAGTTGCTTGTTTGTTTTTCTGTTACCTTAAGTAACAAGCAATTGTTACCATTAGACGTAACGAACTTCTGAAAATAACATAATAATTATTATTCAAATAAAAATTTTATTTATAATTCTTTAACCAAGAAATCAGCGGGAATGGACAGAAATGAAAACATATATACTTTTAATTGGCTTGAGTTAATGTACTGTTTTACAAAAAAAATTGTTACATTTCAACAGAGTATTACGTAGAAACTGAAATGCTGTCTCTAATGGCGTATATCGGAGAAGCAAAAATATTACTGTGGAAAGTAGATATTGATACCCTAATAATGGAGTTTTACCTGAATGATGATTGGTTTTTTAGTACAAGAATCATGGAACTCCAAATTTGTGGAACTAATTATGTATAGTGTAACAGTCGAGGTGAGTTTGGCTTCTCCGTAAATTCTGTTATGTACTTGTGGACTGATTTCCACTGCTGAACTAATATTAATAAATACAAGTGTTTCATATGAGTTTGAATAATAAAATGCCATCCATTTGCTGTTATATCTACAGAAGTACAGTATAAATTTAAAATTGCACAGAAATATTCGAACTATTTTTCAAAGCGTTATAAAATTGTAAAGATCTTTATCTATACTGCAAATCAACATTTTCAATACATTATATCCCCACTAACGCCGAATATCATATTATTAAAGATATTTCTAGTTTAACATCGGGACATGGAAATGTGCTCCTTATATCAGATAATTCGCTATAACCTGGTTTGCTATGACCATTTCATTTTACAAATCGTGAATTATTACATTGTTCCTTCTAACCAAACATTCGTTCAAATCATGTTTTTATAAGTTAAATTGGCTGTAAATGTATTTCTAATTTAGGTGATGACGTAACCATTCCGGTAGAGTTTTGAATTTATCTCATGTTTTCAACCGATAGTTTTCTAGTTCTCTTTATTACAAACATGACATAAACAATACTTTTGCATTTCGTTTAAAACTCGGTAAACAGAAATACAATTTCGAAAATAATATATATATATATATTTATATATAATAAATGCATGAAAGAGTGCAAACAGGGGAAGTGATTTAGGGTTGGTAGTTAATGTAGCAAATACCTTCTGTTTATTTGCCAAAAAAAAAAAAAAAAGAGAAGAAAGAAATAACACGTGAACTGCGTTGTTATACACGACATTTTTCCCTTCTGTACAAGTTCGGATCTAGTGAAATGGTTTACTTCCATTATTTATCATTATACCCGGTTTATTTATCCCTTCAGTATTTTCAATATTAATGTTCAGACAAAGTGAAGTACAAAATAGGACATTACTTAGTATTTGATAAAGAGGGATGAAGTTTGCACTGCACCCAGCTATCATAATTTCAAATTACATTAAATTCCCTCCACTGGTTTCGAAGTATTTTTTTCCATGCAAATATCAGTTACAAGAAAGGTGATACATTTAGTTTTTTTCAAGTTGTTCTTATGCATTATAGTCTACAACAGGTTTTTTTCTCACTGCAATTTACAAATACGCCGATCAGGTCTCTTCAGATTCTTTTCAGGAATTTTAGTTATTGCCTACACATCAAGAGCTGTCTCAGGAGACAGCACGCTGGGCTATTGGATAGTGAAATTGGCAAAGGGTATCAAACATTAAAAGAATGAAAAGTGACAAAATGGATGTGGAACAACTATTTAAAATCTGAATCAAATCAATATGGTTATAATAGAGATAAAGTACATGTGTACATCGATATTTTAAACTGAAATTTTAAGTAAAAAAGGGAAAATTCATAAAATATTGTGACAGAGTTTTGTCCTTATGTCAAATTTATTAAGTAATAACAGAGATAAAGTTAAGTTTGTGTCAAATGTATTATCAGTTATTACAGAGACAAGGGGTATCAAACATTAAATGAATGAAAAGTGACAAAATGGATGTGGAAAAGCTATCTTCAGTTTAGATTAAATCCGTTCAGTAATAACTGAGACAAAGTGAAAGTGCACCAAAACTTTAACCTGAATATCTTAGTAAACAGGGTGATGATTTATGAAATATTGGTGAAAGAGTTATGGCCCTTGTACCATATAAAGAGATGATGATAAGAATTTTTTTAGTTCGAATTAAATCCATCAAGTGCCTACAGACATACAGACGAAGTGCATCGAAACTTTAACCAAGATGCGGACGCAAGAAGGACGCCCATGTGACATATGATGTGCATGCTGATGTGCTATGACTATTTTAAGATTGAATCAAATCCTTTGTATAATGACAGAGATATAATTTAGATTAACCTAAGTAAAAAGGGGCATAATTCATGAAAACTTGGTGCCAAACTTTTGTGTCATTTGATGTGATTAAAGATGTAATAACTGAGATATAGTGAAAGTGCAGCAAAACTTTAACCTTAAATTCTAAGTAAAAAGAGGGTATAATTCCTGAAATATTGGTGCAATAGTTATGACCACTGTCCCAAATAAAGTGGATGATAATAAGAAATAACTTCAAATCCAGAGGTCGTGGAGGACAACTCTCTTTACTTCGTATAGTCGAGCTAAAAATGAGAAATGTACGATTGAACTGGATTAGTGCACTTTCCCGTTCATGACCATGGTTTTTATAGAATACCTAGGGGTAAAGTATAACATGTACAGAGGCATTTTCTTTCTGGTCTGGTGCCAGTGGTTCAGGCCCCTGTAATCTTCACTTTTGATGGAAAGTCCCCAAAAACAATAGGGGTCGTCTACTCCACAAACCCTGCGAATCTATGAAGTTTGACGGTTCTAGGTCAAATGTTTCTCCATTTATTGATAGGGCATGAAGTGTGACGGACGGACACGGCAAAAACAATATGTCTAGTGGGGAGACATAATTACCAGACTTGACGTCCATGTCCGAAATGTTATCCAAATTAAACTTACTTAATACGAAGTCTGTTTTAGTGTCGAATCTGTTTGCATCGACAGGCTCAATATCTACTTGATCGTTTCCTCGTCAAGAAACGTTTGCCATTTTTTAAAAATATTATATATCATGTAGTGATGAACTGCCACTCGTTGAAATTTGAATGCACGGAAATTTCGGGTAATACCACTAGCCGATACAATGTATTTAGAAAGGCACACGATAATAATTTAATTTTTATCTTTCGAAAAAATATTTATATCTTAATTTATTCATTCATTAATGTATTCAATACATTTATCGTCGTATAAGTCAGATAAAGTTACTCGATGTTTTTTTGTTTTGTTTTTCAAAAATATCCTCTTTTAGACGTAAGAAACCGTTTCCCTAGGACACGTCTGGTAAACTACAGAGCTACCTCTTTAAGAGGTGTACGATAAACTGCTCTGTCGCAACTTCCGGGGTAGTGCACGTCGCGATAAAAGAACATCAACAAAGGTGAGTATCATCATATTTTTGCACTTTTACAAGCAGTGTATCGAATATCAAAAATCGGGGAATGGTAGACAATGTAGATATGATTTAACTTTACAGAGAACTTTAAGTTTGCTAATTCATTCTTAATTTGTGGTCGTGGTGATGTTAACCAACAAGCTGATTTAGCATTAAATTTGGCCATTTCGTCATGAAAGCACTTTCATTGTCAAATAATTACATTTTAACTAATATAAAGAAGCAAACCGAGTAGGCGTGAGATAGCTGTAAAATATACAATGCATTTGGAAATAAAATATGTACCAAAAATGGTGCGGGAGTAAAATTATTCACTTTTTATTGTGTGAGATAGCTCTGTCGTAAAGGAGATAGTCATGTCGCTAAGGAGATAGCTCTGTGTTGCATTAACAGTTTTGAGCAGTGTTGAATGTATCCGGATAGTAGTTATGTCCACTTACGAGATACGATTCAGTTTTCTCATTTTTATCTTTATACATCATTTGTATAATACATTATTATTATTATTATACCAGATTTATATAGCGCCCTTTTCATGATCAATTTCACGTTCAAAGGCGCTTTACATAGTTCAAATGCAGCCACACAGGGCGCATAATTCATCCTCTACTAGTACAGACACAGAGCGATCTGACCAGAGGGACAGAGTGAGACAAAGCCCCCACGATAGAGAGATCAGAAATCAGATACAGGCTTGTCCGGCTAACTTAGCCTAGCTCGTTTCGAATAGACAGCCTGGTTCTTTAACGTGTCCAGTGTATAGCACTGATACACGCAAGGATTACATATTGAATATTTTCTTCTGGATTCAGCACCAGTACTATATTAAACTTGTTCTCACCAACTATCAGGTCCTCCTACAGACACATTGTAAAATAGTAAGGGGGTTCAAACTCAAAACCCATGATCAATAGGTCTGCACTTTCACTATTGATCTGAGCGAGCGAGCTATATTTTCTTACAATCGGCATGTGCTACTTTTTCTATAAAAAAAGATAAATTAAGTTAGAGAAAAATTGATGCGTGAAATTATCTTGTGAAAAGCAAATTGCCTGTAACTTTAGTGAAAGTGGCTCTGATACTTGTTTACACTACCTATTACACTATATTATATTCAGATATGATTTTGCAAGGCTTGTAAAATCATATCTGAATATAATGATACCTAATTACTTTTCGTTGAGTACACGACCAGTTTGTTTCTACGTACCGGTAAATAAAATATACTTTGTACAAATATCAGAGTCGCCGCAGTGTGACTTCATCATTGTACGAGCACGTTCAAATGCACTAATGAATCTAAAATCTGAAAGTTTTAAACAGTCATGCTGATTTATCAACTAGATAAACTTTATAGCACAACTTTACGTGGAGGCTACTCATAATGTATTTAGTGTTTTAAAATGTACGCATTTAATTAGCAACCTCAATTAAACATACAATTACTGACATAATTACTGCAGTGATCGAATTCTCAATTGAAGAACTTTCTTTATAATTGAAATTCGAATATTCTCGGCTATTTTCATTTCTATCAATTTATCAATTGATCTGAACCAATCAGACGCGTTTGTCGAAAGGGTCGTGACTTCAGATTTAGAGTAAAATTATCTTTCTTTAGAATTTGAGTTTTGTCATATTATGACGTAAGAGCACTGGCATTTTTAAATTGCGAAATTAGGAGAAAAAAAAAACATGTACTGTGAAATAATTTAAATTCGCTAGCACGAAATTTCGCGCAAACGGCAAAAAGGCAGTTTCGCACGGGCTTTAATTCATAAATCGCCAGCATCGCATTTGTCTCTATTATGTACCATATGTCAATGAAAGTGACCTTGTGAAAAATCAATTTGACGGTGCAACTGATAATTGGTGTTAATTGACACTGGTTTGGTGAAGTGTGAAAGAGTATGAAATAGTTTGAAGTCGCTTGTCCAACCACTCTTAAGCAAACAATGGTAGGTGCGAATAATTACGAAGGTACAGATCCAAAACTGTCAATCATTAATGTTTACATAAAACAGACTGTCCAATTAGGACTGGTTTACATGATAAACACGTGCGTTTTGTTTGTGATACCGCTTGTGAGCACTTTACCTTGGTATGAAAAGAATAGCAATAGAGAGAGGAGTTATGTGTAGGTAACTAACCGAGTAGGAGGTGTTCATGAATTGAAAATACCCGTGCTCATGTGAATCGTTACCACAAGAGCGCGGGTATTTTCATTTCATGAACACCGATTTATGAGGTACGTAACTGACTTACACAACGTCATTTTAATTTGTTACTTTTTATTAATTAATTACGTAATTAATTAAGTAACCAGGATTTCATTTGCTGTGGTTAGCCTGACTGGCCACAGTTTCTAGGATTTTATCATGTTCTGCCTACTAATAACCAGGATTTCATTTGCTCTGGTTACTCTTGCTGGTCAGAGTAGCCAGGGTTTCTAGGATTTTAACATGTTCTAGCTACTCTGGTCTGCTAGAGTAGCCACAGTAACCAGGATTTCATTTGCTGTGGTTACTCTGACTGGCTAGAGCTTCTAGAATTTTAACATGTTCTGGCTACTAATAACCAGGATTTAATTTTCTCTGGTTACTCTGGCTGGTCAGAGTAGCAAGAGTATCTAGGACTTTAACATCTTCTACCTACTCTAGTCAGCCAGAGAAGCCAGAGTAACCAGAATTTCATTTGCTGTGGTTACTCTGACTGGCTAGAGTTTCTAGGATTTAAACATGTTTTGGCTACTAATAGCGGGGACTTCATTTGCTCTGGCTACTCTGGCTGCTCAGGTTAATTTCATACACACCTTCAGCAGGTGAATGGAAGTACGTGAAATGATATGAAAAAGGTTTATGAAAGTTCTGCTCATTCGCCAGTGTAAATGCATTTTTGTTAGCCGATTATTTGTTACGAGTCTTTCTTCGTTTCATTTTACAGAAAAAAAAACAACGCACCAGTATGGTCTCTGTAATTTCAATATTTCACTTTTTGAAGTTCACATTCTCATGAAGTGAAATTTAACAATTATGTATCCGAAAATGGTATCGTCTGTTTATCTGTTTAACTGAATGAAAAGTCCGCAATTTCACGTTTGCATTTTTTTTTTTATCTTTTATTGTACAACTTCACACTCCGTTTGCATGATTATAAAACATTTTTCATGATAAACTTAGTTTCGGGCTCTGTATTTACGGTTTCGTCGTGGTCGTTTTCGTCGTCATCATCATCATCATCATCATCATCATCATCTAATAAAAATGATTATCTTCTTCTTCTCCTCCCTGTTAAGTACTGAGCCGTGAATCTTGTAGATGAAAATAAAAACTGTAAAAAGATCCTTTGGAAACAAAGAATGCAACCAAGAAAAATAATAGAAGACTCGGTTTGATGGAGTCTGTTCATGAGAGGTAATGAAATGTGCAACCGGCTTAAGCAGAACTCTATTACACATTTGTTGAATGAACTCCATGATCCCAAAGGACCAGAAAATATAACAACACTGAATCCAAGTACGGGGAGACTTTTTACAGCCGCCACACGGCATTTAAAGATTGCTGTTGTGATAGTTAATAAAATCTGTAAAAACATCCTTTGGAAGCAAAGAATGCAAAAAAGAAGATAATAGCAGACTCGGTTTGACTGAGTCTGTTTATGAGAGGTAATGAAATGTGCAACACCTCCCACGCCCCCTAGCACCGGCTTAAGCGGAACTCTATTACATATATGTTGAATGGACTCCATGACGATTGTAATTCAAAGGTCAAAATATACAATAGTTTTAAAAATAAAGTATACATTTGTAAATGCTACTTGACGCAGGTATTGTCTATCATGGCACTCATTAATCTTCGCCTGTACTTTCTTCTGAGGGGTGTGTATGTGGGAGGGGGTGCTCCATTATTTTACGAAATATTTGTATCCTAAAATAACCAGTATAAATAACCAATGGCACAGTGGCATAGTGGTAGCTGTCTGACTTCCACACACGATACCACGAGTTCAAAATTACCTCATACCATTTTTTAATTCAATGTAATGATGTTACTTTTACTCTTACAATATCTGCGAAACATATTTCAGGAAATCTGATTATTTTCTCTAGTAGATCTAGTATTCATTTTCAGGAAACGCTGGAGAGAAATACTTTTTATGTCTTTTTATCTAAGATACTTCTAAATAAGTTTTATTCAACATTTTTCATAACGTATATAGACCGTAAGGTTTGATCAGATAAATATGGCAATATTCCTACCGACAAAATTCGGGGGGAAATGGTCCGTACGCAGGAATTGAACCAAAAATACAGTTTAGCAGCTAAACGTTTTGTCCGCACAGCTATTTGCACATAAGACATTGTGAAAATTATAAATATGTACGCAGTGTTTATATCGCTATTTAATTTTAGACACTGAGAATTAATTTACGGAAAATGTACGGAATATTCTTGAGTGTCAGGTCAATGCTTACGGATAATAACATGACATTAGATAAACATCACAGTTAGAATTCAACTAACATTCTTTTCACGTGCACAGGTATGGTATGATACCTGTGCACGAGCGCAGGTATGGTATGATACCTGTGCACGTGCGCAGGTATGGTATGTAGGAATTCATTTAGGTTATTAACCCGCAAAGAACAATAGAACAGTTGTGTAATTTCTGTTAAATTTTATCTCGTTTTGTACAAATATATCAAGGACTTCGTACATATGTCAATTGTATCAAAACTGAATCACTGTTTGGTTTACATATGAAAATCACTAAGATCACGTGAGTTTCCGATTTATGTGAGGTCGAATAAAGTTCATCGTTTATTTGAAGAGCATGTTTATTTTGTTCTTCATTTATAAGACGACTTTGGTAATGGTTGAATAATCTGGATTTTTATCTGTTACAGATAAATCTGAAGTGTTCTTAATGCAAATTTTATGCGCAATATTTATTTAGATGACGTGCTGAATGTATATATTTCATTTTTTAATTTTATATTTTTCATTCATTCATTGAAATCTTGAATGTTTCTTGTTTTTCTCCCTGACTCGAAAGTAATTTTTGTACAAGTGACGTAATATTTTTAATAGACAAAATGTAGATTAAGGGTCATGTATTCTCTGCTACATCTAAGGTCAAAGAGTAGAAATAAGACATTGTAATAATGTCATAAAAGGGAATAATCAGTACTAACACCAACTCCCACATGTCGTCTCAAGGCTTAGTTCTACTCCACCAGTAGTAGTGGCACTGTATACGTCATGCATTTTCTAATGTAAACAAACTTTTTTAAATAGAGGACTTTATAATTTGTATTGAGTTTAGGCACTTGAACAAAAAAAGTCATTTTCAAAAAAATAAACAAAAAAAAACAGACCAAATTTTATGAAGATCTATCAAGCGGTCGTTTAAGTATATTTCTATTTTTGCACCAGCAGTTCCTTAAATCGGCAAAATGCCTCTATTTGAATCCATTTGACCAGGGGTCTTATTATAATGTTACATACCAAGTTTGATAAGGACCCATAAAACGGTTAATAATATTAAGTCTTTAACAGTTTTTATTCTATTACTAGCTGTAGCTGACCCTAAAAGTGCAAAGTCTCCTCATCTGGGCCAGTTTGGGAGAGGACCTTTACAATAGTGCAACAGACCAAGTTTGATGAAGATCCGTCAAACGGTGTAATAGCAGAAGTAGTTTAAAGATTTTTATATTTTTAGATCTAGCGGCCCTTAAAAGCAGCCGCATGTCCCCGTCAGAACAAACATAGAATTTGATAAAGATCCATCAAACGATTAATGAGAAAAAGTACAATGTTCAATAATGTGTTTTTGTCTGAGCTATAACGGCCTCTAAAATGGACCGAGTTGTTCAAAACTTGGAAAGAACATTATACGTATTCTTTAGAAAGTTTGGTGAATATTCCATCAAGTGGTTTATGAAAAGAAGCCGTTTAATTTTTTTTCTATTTTTAGCCCTAGTCTCTAAAAGGATTCAAGCAGAATCATGAAAACAAACTTGAGACAAGACATTGCCAGGAAACTACAGACCAAATTTTCAGTAATTCGGACTTGTAGTTTAAGAAGAGAATGTATTTAGTAAATTGTTGATCATTTACGACAGACGACAGAAGACGGACAATCAACCTTTACTTATACCTCATCCTAATCCTTGGGTTCAGGGGAGCTAAAATTATTATTATTATTATTATTATACCAGATTTATATAGCGTCCTTTTCATGATCATGATTTCACGTTCAAAGGCACTTTACATAGTTCAAATGCAGCCACACAGGGCGCATAATTCATCCTCTACTAGTACAGACACAGAGCGATCTGACCAGAGGGACAGAGTGAAACAAAGCCCCCACGACAGAAAGATCAGAAATCAGATACAGGCTTGTCCGGCTAACTTAGCCTAGCTCGTTGCGAATAGATAGCCTGGCTCTTTAACGTGCCTAGTGTATAGCACTGATACACGCAAGGATTGCCTGGGTTCCTCACCAGTACACCTCTAGTTGGGTGGGAAACACTGAAAATTCCCCAGTAGCTGCCGGGGATCGAACTCCCGACCTCAGGATTGGAGGGCCAGTGTGCAAATCACTGAGCTATCCGTCCACCTAAAATATAAAAAAGGCTTACGCTTTCAAGTCAACGGAATTATATCCTCTTCGTGCGAAATACAGTTGATTTGTTGTTGTTACTTCTTTTTTCCGTGTGTGTTAAAGTTTTGCTGAAATCCTTCCTGCTTCCTTTTAATATTTAGACATTTTTAAGTACCAGTTAAACAGGTGTATTCGATCAAAGTGTGCCCTTACGTTCCATAATTTACACTAAAATTATAGTCTGTAACTTTGCCGCAAATATTTCCCACTGTCATAGAGATAATACTGATTTGTTGAAACATAATCTTTTTCCTTGTTTAAAACAAAATGACGCTCATTATGTATCGTGTTCCCTTTGTATGACGAAGATCTAATTGATTCATGCAAACAGTCAAATGTATAGATAACACTGTGGCGAAGTTATTCGTGTCGTGTGCAAAAATGGTCAAAGTTAGTACAGGAAAACATGGCGTCATTCACGTACTTTTGATTAGTTTTTGCACACGACACGAACAGCCTCGTCACAGAGGATTATATTCCAATTATAACAACCTTATGATCAAATTGTATTACAGATATATGCAAATTAATGTTAGAGCTGCGTAATAAAAATCACATTTTGAAGAAACAAAGAACTGTACCTTCTATAAATGTATGTACCCACACGTATGATGGCAGGTCGCGGGTAAATGGGAATGTAATGTTTACTTTCAAGAACTTAAGACAGTGACCTTTAAATTAACGACCAAACATATTGCGATAGTACCGCAATCGTTTAACTAAAAATCATTTTAAGTCCAAAAATATTATTACCTTGGCCTTTGAGCTACATACCCGTTAAGAAACTATAGAAGTGGAGTGGTGGTCAAGTGTTTAAAATGCCAGTTATGGGTTCGAACTCCGCTGACGCCACTACCACATCTTCTCATATACCACCAGTAATAAATTTTATAAGAATCAATGCGAAAGAGTAGGTACAAACGGGGCAAGGAACTTCCATAGGGACAAGGAACCTCCTTAGGGGTAAAGAACCTCCTCGGGCTCCTCAGGGGCAAAGAACCTCCTCAGGGGCAAAGAACCCCCTTAGGGGCAAGGAACCTCCTCAGGGGCAAAGAACCTCCTCAGGGGTAAAAAACCTCCTCAGGGGCAAGGAACCTCCTTAAGGGCAAGGAACCTCCTTAGGGGTAAAAAACCTCCTCAGGGGCAAGGAATCTCCTTAAGGGCAAGGAACCTCCTTAGGGGTAAAGAACCTCCTCAGGGGCAAGGAACCTCCTTAAGGGCAAGGAACCTCCTCAGGGGTAAAAAACCTCCTCAGGGGCAAGGAATCTCCTTAAGGGCAAGGAACCTCCTTAGGGGTAAAGAACCTCCTCAGGGGCAAGGAACCTCCTTAAGGGCAAGAAACCTCCTTAGGGGTAAAGAACCTCCTCAGGGGCAAGGAAGCTCCTCAGGGGCAAGGAATCTCCTTAAGGGCAAGGAACCTCCTTAGGGGTAAAGAACCTCCTCAGGGGCAAGGAACCTCCTTAAGGGCAAGGAACCTCCTTAGGGGTAAAGAACCTCCTCAGGGGCAAGGAATCTCCTCAGGGGCAAGGAACTTCCATAGGGACAAGGAACCTCCTTAGGGGTAAAGGATCTCCTCAGGCCCCTCAGGGGCAAAGAACCTCCTTTGGGGCAAAGAACCTCCTCAGGGGCAAAGAACCTCCTAAGGGTAAAAGTACGTCCGACCGCCCATTTTCGTGTGTGTGTGTGTGTGTGTGTGTGTGTGTGTGTGTGTGTGTGTGCGTGTGTTTGTGTTATTGCAAAAGAGAATCGTATACGAGTTGAATCCACCAATCGCAGGATAGCATTACTTCGCTTTTCTGCTTGACATTTTAAATAGACATTTTTTTTTTTTAATTTAGCCCTTTCATTTAACGTGACAAAAGTATTCGCATTAGATCTTTTACCAAATGTCTATGCGATTACAAGGGGTAGAAGTGCATGCATAACATGGCCATGGATAATAAAGAGGAGCAAATTTTACTGGAACCGATTTCTGAAAGTCTGCGGGTCCCCCTCAAGTGTTGCTGACCAAGAAAAATGATTTAGTATGAGTAAAGAACCATTGGCATGATGCAATCTCTTTTCCTGAAAGTGTGCGAGTCCTCCTGAAAGTGTCGCAGACAGTTCCGAATGTTTTGAAAGGATGCAGGATTTAACTGGACGGTGTTTTCTCCATTGGCACCAATTCCTGAAAGTCTGCGAGTCCTCCTGAAAGTGTCACTGACCAAGAAAAATGATTAAGCATGAGTAAAGAACCTTTGGCTTGGTGTAATCTCCCTTGACATAGATTTCCGAAAGTCTGCGAATCCTCCTGAAAGTGTCGCAGACAGTTTTGAAAGTTTTTAAAGGAATCAGGGATTACTGTTACAAGGACTACTGGGACGGTGTAATCTCCCTTGTTACAAATTCCTGAAAGTCTGCGAGTCCTCCTTAAAGTGTCGCAGACAGTTTTGAATGTTTTAAAGTAAACAGGGATTACTGGAACGGTGTTTTCTCCCCTGGCACGGATTCCTGAAAGTCTGTGAGTTTTCCTTAAAGTGTCATAGACCGTGTGTGTGCCGGAAAGTGTCACAGGGACTACTTGGGTGGTGTTATTTCCCTTGACACTGGTTCTTGAAAGTCTGTGAGTCCTATGTAAAGTGTTACAGACCGTTTAAAAGGACTTGAGGGGAAACCAGAATGTTAAAATGAGGGTTTTTCCGTCGTTACAATCG
>NW_026462003.1:0-70092 GCF_021730395.1 Mercenaria mercenaria | reverse complement strand
GGATAAGAAATGTACATGAAAAAATATTTGCGCTACTTCTGTATTTGAAATATTAAACCGATTGAATATAATAGAAAAGAAGGTATTTTACTAACCAACTAGAGCTGCTTTTGAGAAAAGCGAATGTCTCCCACAACTTCCTAATCATCTGAATAGTAAAGAAGTACACTTCAGGAGTAAGTTTTGGTTCAGTGATGAAAGTGCCACTCGGTTCAGTAATGTTTGTGTTTAGTGAGTCAAGCGCCACTCGGTTCAGTAATGTTTGTGTTTAGCGAGTCAAGCGCCACTCGGTTCAGTAATTCAAGGGCCATAATTCCGAAGTGCCTGTGCCGATTTAGCTCGTTATCGAACTTTGCCGTGGACTTATTAGCAAACACATTTTGTTCAAGTTTGGTGAAGATCGGATGAGAAATGTCCGACTTAGAGTTCGGACAAGATTTGTGACAGACGGACGGACTGACACACACACACACACAGAGAGAGAGAGAGAGAGAGAGAGAGAGAGAGAGGTAAATCAATATGTCTCCCACCACAGTGGTGTGGGAGACATAATTATGAACGTTGCCCGCCCACTTAGCTCGAGAGGAAGAGCGCAGATCTACGGATCGCGGGGCCGAGAGTTCGAGCCCTTGGTGAGGCGTATGTTCTCCGTGACTATTTGAAAAAAGACTTTGTGTCTGAAATCATTCGTCCTCCGCCTCTGATTCATTTGGGGAAGTTTGCAGTTACTTGCGGAGAACAGGTTTGTACTGGTACAGAATCCAGGAGCACTGGTTAAGTTAACTGTCCGCAGTTACGTAACTAAAATACTGTTGAAAAACGGCGTTAAACCCAAAACAACCAACCAACCAACCACTTATGAATGGTAGCTGATCTATGCCATATCGTTTTTTTCGTTCTGTCACAGAGACACAACGACAAACGTCGATATGGCGCACCACCGACGTCGCCCTTCCGAATGTCGCACCGGCCAAACGTTGCCTCGCCGATTGTCGCCCCGCCGAATACTGGTATTAAAGCTAAAGTAACTTGAAGGCAGAGGAGATGTTTGAAACCTTTTGGATATTGTCCTTAATAAAAAAAATATTAAAAAATAAAAATGTTACTTTACAAACTTTAACTTTGGACGTAATAAAACGTGTAGAATATCACAAAATTATCTCAGTCAGGGTTAAACTGTCATTTTTCTGTTTACACTGACTGATAAGGAATAAAATTATAAATGTTACGGCATTAGTTACTGACACAATTGTGTGTACACACATTTATATCCATATTGTTTGCAGTATTATTAAACACTGTATTCTGCACTCAACAGAATCATCTGATCACCCCAACATCCAACATAGACCTCATGTTGATCATGATTATAGCAGATAGACAGTGGGTACGACAGAGCATCTAACATTGTGTGACATTGCTTCAAATCACCCGAGATACTATGTATGATGCCATTTTCCCAACCGCTGCACACCAGCAAGGATCCATCGTCTAGCACTATCATTCTCCGTGGCTTTTTAAAGTCGGTGTTTTTGTATTCAGCAGATATATCGCCTTGTAATGTTATACTGACGACACTGTTGCTGCCGTCGTCGCTGATAAAGATATGTCTCAGATCCTTACTAAGCATTAAGTAGTATGGTGTGACGAATGTCTTATTATCCAGTTGAATCGTGTTCTGGACGTTACCATGTGTATCTGTAATAAATACACACTTCGGATAAATGCATACTATATAGAGATGACCTTGATGACAAGTTATGCCTCTACAATCTCCTTTAACTGGAAACTTGCGGACAGTTGACAGTTTACCAGCTGTTGTCATTATAAGGATCTCTTTCTTGTCTGGTATTGTAACAGCAATATGGTCCTGAGGCACTACTGCAATGTCCCATGGACGAGAAGAAAGTGTTGTCTCTTCTATTACATCTTTATTTTGTATGTCAACAACTTTTACTTTCGCGTTGGTAAAGTCAGCCGCTACATGTTTGATAGTGGAAAGAACAACACAACCTGTTATAAAGCATTCCTCCTGATCAGATTTTGTTCTTATTTTCATGTTTTCTATTTTGGTTTACTTTTCCATTCGTTTCCTCCCCTTGGTTGTTACAAGAGAATTGAGTGTGAGCTTTCCGAGGGCATTTCGGCTTGAAAGCATGTCTTCCAGGTCTTGGTTTTCCTGAAATGTGTATTGCATGTTCGTCTTTTCTAAACTTTTGTCTGCTTCCTTTATTTCGTCTGACTTTAGTTTGGATTTAGCTTGTTTCACTGTAATGTAAAGTTGTCCATTCTGCTGTGAGGTTTTGTAGTCTTGTAGTTTCGACTGTAGTTGTTTGATATCTGAACTAATACCTGTACATATTTCAAGCACTTTCTTTACTGTTTGTTTATCTGTGGACTTCTTTTTGTCAGCATCTGTCTGGATTTGCATCTGTAGTTGGTCTAAGCGATCATTTATCTCTTTGCGAAACATTGTATTTTCTTTGAGTAGTCTATCATGACAGGAATCTAATTCATTTTCTCTACATGAGGTCAGCTTTATAACATCCTCGACCTCATTCACCTTCTGGTCCATCTCCCTCAGTACCTCTCTGAACTCTGCACTGTCCCCAATACCTGCACATTTATCAGGTATATAGTCAATGTCACATGCTCTGTGATCTAGGACGATACAATCGTTGCAGCCGAGAGCTTCATGTTTTGGACAGAAAAATTTAATCACTTCCTTTTTGTGCACCTGACACTTTTCAGAGCATTCGTTTGACCCCTTCTGGATAATTGCATGTTTATCTATATTATCTTTGTTTACCAGTTGATGATGTTTGGTCGCCTTTATCCTTTGATGATAAGCATAACAGTTCTTACACAAGTATTCTTGACAGTCCACACAAAATCTATGAGTTTCTATTTGCTGACCAATCGCCAAACATGGATCACATCTATTATCAAAGTCCTCTGCTGAGCCTTTGTATATTGAATCTTGAAAATCAGAAAGCTTTCGACCGGAAACTGCCAAAATTGAGAGTTCAAAGTTTGAACTTTATTTCAATCCAAAAAATGTTTGTTTATTTAACTGATGTAAGTTAGTTTTCCACAATATTACAAATATCCTATTGAAATTTTTTTTTTATCTTTTATTGATAATAGAAAACTTATGAAATTGATTGGAAGGGTAAATATTTCATGTCCGATTTTTACTTCCTTTTTGAGAAAAAGGTCTATTTATATCATGTTCTATTTGAATTGAACTTTGCTGTAGTCAAGGGACAATAACGCTACAAGTCTCTACGTAATTCAACAGTGACGATTTATCTCCTCATTATTCTATACAATTTTAGTATCACGCTATTTAATTATTGTCTTCTGAAAGAAAAGTTCATTTATAAGGGATTAAACCACCAGATTTACGTAAGATTTTTCGAAAATCTAAATCTGTTTTTCTACTACTTAATATATTATTGTTTCATGTACGCTATATATATACATGTATACAGTTATAAAGACTAAAAGGTCACTACTGATTTGTGAGACATGATAACAGAGATTTGAGTATATATATAAGCAAATGTTGAACCAGTACGCAGTAGAAAATGTATGTACAGTAGCATGATTAAATCTTTAACTTTCGTACAATAATAAGCATATATCTGTAAGTTACATACAATTATAAGAATAGATCTCTAACTTACATGTAATTACAAGAATAGATCTGTAACTTACATACAATAATCGATATAGATCTGTAAGTTACATATAATAACACAAGGGCGGATCCAGGATATTTTTCCAGGAGGGGTCCAAATGGGGAGGGGGGAAGTAGGTGCGGGAGGGGGTGTCCCCCTCCTGCTGGTAGGGGTACGTGGGACCTCCCCCGGAAAATGTTTGTTTCTCGGGGTCAACGGAGAGCGAATTTCGAGCGTTTTAGAGTAAGAAAAACGAGAATCTGAATCCCGTAAAAATGTAATCATCACTTCGAAATTAGAAATCCAATATTATTTTACAAATTTTCCCATGATATGAAAACGAGCATAATAGGGGTACGGATGAACAAGGATGAAAAAAACGTTATTGGCCTTGGCTAAGTTTAAGCCCCCTGTCAAAGACTCGCCGACTTCTTTAGGGTTATTAAAATATAATATAAATCATGTATTGCCATTATCGATGAGAGTGTTTACCGTTTGGTCTCAAAAAGTTTGTGTTTCAAAAGGTAGGGTTCTTTTCCAAGGGCTTTCCTGAATGTTGTAAAAGGTCGTGTAATGAATGTTTCCTGATGAAGGACCTACACAGCACGTTAAAATATGATTTTTTTTACCGTTTGTTCAACTGTGAGTGTGCAGCTTTAAACGTTTTTACCGTTAACTTTGAAAATTCTAGGGGGAGGGGGGAGGTCCGGAGACCCCTGACCCCCCCCCCCCCCCCTGGATCCGCCAATGTAACAGGAATAGATCTGTAATTTTCATACAATAACAGGAATAGATCTGTTACTTACATACAGTAAGAGGAATAGATCTGTAACTAACGTATAATAACAGGAATACATCTGTAACTTAAATACAATAAGAGGAATACATCTGTAACTTACATATAATAAGAGGAATAGATCTGTAACTTACATATAATTACAGGAATAGATCTGCAATTTAAATACAATGATAGGAATAGATGTGATACTCACATACAATGATAAGAATTAGATGTGTTACTTACATACAATGATATGAATAAATGTGCAACTTACATACAATAATAAGAATAGATGGTTACTTACATGCAATTACAGGAATAGATCTGCAACGTACATACAATGATAAGGATAGATTTGTTACTTACAAGCAGTTATAGGAATAGATCTGCAACTCACATACAATAATAAGGATTAGATGTGTTACTAACATACAACTATAGGAATAGATCTGTAACTTTCATACACTTTACTACCAAGCTATTTACGTCAGTAATGCTCAATTATGATTATTTGATATTTTTATCTCGGCAAGGTACAACATGAACAATCAAACAGGACAAGTATCAATATAAGAGAAGCAACTTGTCATACAATTATAAAGTATTTGAAAATAAGTAAAATATTAAACTGTTCATTCACGCATCTTTGCAGCAAAGGTTAATATCTCCATACTGAAATAGTTTTGTACCAATTCAATAAATTACAGTCTCACAAAAAGACTTTTACATTCTTCAAAATCTTGATGGAAGTGTCGTCTGCTGGTGATATGTCATCTTCTGTTAGTGATATGTCATCTCCTGTTAGTGATAGGTCATCGTCTGCTGTTGTTAGGTCATAGTCCGTTGGTGACATACAGTAGTCTGTTGGTGATATGCCATCGTATGATGTTGTTAGATCATCCCCTGCTAGAGATATGTAGTCGTCATCTAGTGATATGTCTATATGTCATTGTTTGTTAGTGGTACATGTAGGTCATCGTCAGCTTGTGAACCGCCAATTTTCTGCAATCTGGAGGTCTTCCTCACATGACGACCTGAAGTGGGGAAAGTGATTTAAAGTTAGCAACCATAAACTTATTGGCTACAGAAGCCCTCATAATATTTTCAAATAACTTTGGAAGCATCATTCATATCAAAGAACATAAAGTACCAGTAATCGTGTTACAAAGCATTAGAAGTATATATAAACTTCACGAAATAAAATAGCCTATAACATTATATAATATTACAGAGGACACGACACGTGATCACCACACAATAACTTGGTACCTGAAACATGCTCCCAAACAGAGATTCTTTTAATTATCACCACGGAAAGAACATACTTAAGTTATTTGTACACTCTTTTAAGCTCACTATTACTGGCATCTTTCCATATCTTAACAATGTTTTAAGGTTTAAGATCACTATAATTGACATCTACACATGTAAACCATTCTAATATCCATATAAATTGTATCTTTCTACATCTAAATCATTTAGGCAACTAAAATTGAGAAATGTACACCTGTAAACAACTTTAAGGGGACTATAATTGGCATCTTTCCACATGCACACCACTTTAAGGTCACTAAAAGTTGCATCTTTCCACAGGTAAAACACTTAAAGGTGATTATGTATGCAAATCATTTAAGGTAGCTAGCTATAACTGACATCTTCTTACATCTTATTAATACTGGAAAATGAGAACCTTTCGCGTGGATCGATTTATTTTTGCTATATAAAATAGCTGGACGTATCCATTAAAATAAATATCGCAGGAAAAAAATAACACCTGGCTAGAAAATTATGTCTGCTCATATGAGTTCAAGATAACTGGTTCTGTAAATACACAAAATACACCGCTACGAATATTTATTGTTAACGAAAAGAACTGTGGCCTTCGCCATTAGTTTCCAATTCCAAAAGCAAATACATAGAAATTACAGAACTGATGAATGGCAGAACGTAGATAAATGATTCAAGCATCAAGAGACTCTTCTAAATAATCTGTAAATACAGAAATATGCACCGCTTCAATGACAAAAATTATGGCCTTATATTTACGCCATCAATTTCTCATTCCAAGTGTGCATGCGTTTTGAAGAGAGACCCGTTTATGTGGTTGGTAGTTAAATTATAGCTAATGAGTTATGAACAAGTAATTTGGATAAAGACTGGACTGTTGGATATGGTTAATTTGCAGTGTATTGGATGAAGAATAATGCCTAACCATAACTAAATACAACAACTAGACTACGAAAGACGATATCGGACTAAATACAATAATAAGACTGCAGAGAACAATACGGGAAACAGAGTAATGAAAAGTATGGTTGAGAATTCGAGGACATATTTTAAAGGGCATAAAAGTGAGGATAACTGTATTTTTGTCGAGTTTTGATCATTGACAAGCCTGCTGTGTATTAGTAAATTTTGTGAATGAGATGCATGTATTTACATTGATTCGACCTCTCAACCAAATATCATACCATATCTTAAAGATTTTGAAGAAAACACATTTTCAGATGTCTGCTATCATTCTTCTTGCATTTTCTGCTTCCAAAGGAACTTTTACAGATTTTATTAACTATCACAACAACAATCTTTAAGTGCCGTGTGGCGGCAGTAAAAAAGTTTCCCCGTACTTGGATTCAGTGTTGTTATATTTTCTAGTCCTTTGGGATCATGGAGTCCATTCAACATATATAGTTTGATAGTTTGATAGTTTTATTTTTCAAAGTTCCATAAGGCAAAATAGCCCATGAGGAAGAACAAAACATAATACATGGCAGGACAGTGTTTAACAAATGTATACAATGATATGGTTCATCGGAGAAGGTATACAATAAATTGCATATCAATTACAAACATATCAATCATTTAAGAACACATGATGATACAAAAATAATGATTTCATTAAAGTAATATGAATTAGTGCTTAACAGAACTTACTAGTGTCACATTTTGAATATTACACATGTTACAGAATCTCGTCATTTTACATATATATTTGTTTTGTAAATAGTGGATACATGTAATAGCTTTGACTAATACATATGTTATATTATTGTTTTATACTATGTGGGTAAATGTAGTACTGGTAGCATTCGATCAATAGATATGTTATATCCTGTATGCTTATACAAACACATATATACACATTTTCAATCATATACACATCATATGTATACAATATATACACAATATGAAAGTTGACCTTGCCGAAACGAAACACAAGCTCAACATATCAAATAAACTGTAAATTATAGTTTATCATGATACTATTACGTTAAACAAAATACACTGCAAAAAAAGAATTAAACTAGGATTCTTATGGCAGTTTGCCTTAAGAAAATACCAGTTAAAATGACTATAAATGAGAGGTTAGAATATAAGTTTAAAGCGTACAATATACCGTGTCTAGGCGTACATATAGCACTTATGTTCATTTACTAAATTAATTAAATCATTTATTTATCTATACATACTACAGTAACGAAATACATACGTCTGTAATAAAAGAGAGTATCTAATATTAAGAAACATTAACATTATTTTCGTTGACAGCAACTGGGTATAACCTTTCTTTTCTTAAAGCAAAAGCTTTGTTCACAAAATTCCCTAACTTTCGTATTATGCAAACATTTTCAGAATTTAACAGTTCAATAAATTTTGGCATATTTGGTCTTTTCCAGTAATACATGGGAATAAAACGTTTTCTTAGATTATTATATACTTTACATTCCAATACAAAATGGTATTCATCTTCTAAAACATCACAAGAAAAACATTTCCTTTCATTAAGAGGTGTACTGTTTGGCTTAGTCCATCTGCCAGTTTCAATATGCAATCTGTGAGAAGAAACTCTTAACTTAGTAAAATCTGTACAAAAACGTTTGATGTTTATACAATTGAGATATGGTTGAAACTTAAAAATAGCAATATGTCTGTAGAATATAGCCCTGCTTGAATTGTCTAACCTACTTGACCAATTTTGTACAAATTGATCTTTAATCTTTGTTTTACGTGCCATAAGAACAGGTTAGTGTTACCAACACTTTGCATAAACCATGCATCATAAAAACCTAACGTACATAAAAGATTTTTTACTAGTGAACACCAGTTTGTTTTTATTGGGTAATTTTCACAATCATTTTTCAATAAATTATACACTTTGTTAACAAATTTGTTCTCATTTGTATGCAATATTTTTACCCAGTATTTTATGATGTTATAATAACGCATTGACTGGAAAGATAATCTACCGAGTTCACCATATATGAAATCGTTTTGAGTAGTTTTCTTAACACATAATATGCGTTTGCAAAATTGCATGTGAACTCTTTCAATTGCATTGCCATGTACAACACCCCAAACTTCACTGCTGTAGTTAAGAAGGACTTATTAGCTTATCAAAAAGATCCAACCTATGAGAAGTAGAAATATTTACAAATCTATAAAGATATTTGTTCATTTTAAATATGGCTTTCATTGCCTGGCCTGCAATTGTATTTTGTGCTTCTGCAAAAGATCCGCCTGTAGTAAAAACGATACACAAATATGTAAATTTAGTAACAATATCAATAATCTGCTCTTTATAATAAAAATTCATATCTCTAGGTAATCTTCCTCCTTTTCTAAATATCATGATTTTAGTTTTAGACGTATTCACGGTAAGCTTCCATCTATCACAATAATCTGACAGAACATTTAAACCAATTTGCAATTCATCTCTGCTATTTGCAAAAATGACAATATCATCGGCAAACATAATTAGAAACATTTTAAACATATTAACATCAATGCCTTCAATTTCACTTTTAATATATTGATCTTCTAAGTCATTTAGAAACATTGAAAAGAGAAAGGGAGATAAGCATTCACCTTGTTTTACACCAAGTATACATTCATATTCATCACTTAATTTGTTACAATATTTTACTCTTGCTTTCACTGTTGAGTACATAGATCGTATTATATTCAAAATTTTGCCACGTACACCTAATTTTATCATCTTAAACCATAAATTATCACGCACAATGTAGTCAAAAGCTTTAGTAAAATCAATGAATGCACAGAAAAGTTGTCGGCCTTGGTTAAGCATGTGAGTAATAAGGCCATGCAATACAAAAATATTATCAGTAGTTCCCATATTCGGTCTAAACCCTGCTTGCGCTTCTACATATACACCATATATTTCAGCCCAATGAGACAATCTATTATTTAAAATGCGGGTGAAAAGTTTACCCAATACACTTAGTAACGTTATGCCTCTATAGTTATTTACGTCATTAATGCTGCCCTTTTTATGTAATGGAATTACAAAACCTTCAGACCAGCTTACTGGAAAAAAACCTTTTTCGAAAATTTTGTTAAATAAAAATATTAATGATGACATAAATACATGTTTACCGTGAATAAAAAATTCGTTCAAAAGGGTATCTGGGCCTCCGCTTCTACCAGGTTTAAGTTGCTTTATAGCTTTGGTAATTTCATACTCATTAATTGTGATGTTTAATTCATCAAACATAACTCCAAATTCATCATTTTCGTAACGTTCAATAAAATATGTAATATCCTCATCTGGTGAGTAAAAATGGCTCTGTGGGTTATTGACAGCTTTAAAGTATTGTTCAAAAGTTTCAATATGTACATTAGACCGTTGAATGCCAGCACTTTTCTTTAACATATTCCAATAAAGTTTTGCATTTTTATGTCTAGCTTGAACAAGTTTTAATGATTCAGCTTTATCGTATTCAAATCTACATTTTCTAATACATGATTTATAATCAGATCTTGCACGTACCATATTAATTCTGTTTTCGTCACATTTATTTAATCTGTAAGTATTCAACATTCTATAAAAAACAGTTCTCTTTTCACAACATTCTTCATTGAACCATGCATTATTATTATCAGAGGATATGACATTATCAGATTTGACATTTATATACTTTTTAAACAAAGGGGACGCAACTTCTTCTATCAAAATTGTAAATTCATCTATACACTCATCAATATCTTGATTGTTTTCCGCAACATTTATATGCTCATTAAAACTGTTTAATTTATCAACAATACACTGTGATGAAACACCATCAATAAAATCATTTGTCAGGTCATTGGACCATACATATTTGTATTTCACGTTTTCATACTCAGTATTTGTTTCATGAACACATGGCTTTTCAAATTCAAAAGTAAAAGAGACAACAGATACCAAGTTGAAAATTTATACTGGAATAATTTCTAGGCCCTTATTGCTTGCTATCAACTCGACTTATGTAACCATAATCGTTTAATGTATTAGGGAAAATATACTCTTTTAGTTTTGTGGCCTTTCTTGAACACCATATCTTTTCATATATGCACTACTTTGTAAACAAACTGAATTCTGTGTTTTAGCTTACGGTATGCAAAATGAAAATAAAGATAGTGAACTTTTTTCACTTTTTTTCTTTAAATCAAAATCTGTAGGATATTGATAAATGTTTGGAGAATGTAAAGTGCTACTATTTTCACACACAAAATATTAATTGTTGACTTTGAATGTACACAATGAGTCGTTATATTACTCTTGTCAACAACTGTCAGATTACTGATATACATGTATACTGTAACACTGAATTCCGGAAAAGGGCTGCATAAAAGGGCAACACTTTCGGACAGGTTCAGCGCCTTTAAAAAGTCACTATTTTCAAAGAACTGTTACATCTTCGTTTCGATGCATTTGCAATAATGTCCCAGTGCTGAAATTCGACATAACTATGTTAAAGGTAGTATTCAGCAATTGTTTATTTCTATTTCCTTACAGCGGAAAACTGTTTGAGAATAATTTAAGTTCCACTATACGGGACAGTACGGCAGAAGATATAATGATCAGGTAGATTGTTGGTAAAGATGTTGTTCGTTTATCAAATATTTCTGTGTTTTGAAGATATACTCCTAAACCTTAAAAGAGGTAGAAAATCTGATTTCAGACATAATGTCCTCTATCAAACCATCACGGAAAACATAAGCCTTGCCCGGGAATTGCACTAACAACTCCACCATCCATAGAGCTGCTACGCTTTCCCTTTTGAGCTTAGCAGACGAGCCAAACATTATCAATATTGATTAGAAATAAAGGGTCTAGATGAATTGTTCAAAATGTGAAATATTGCATTTTGCGATCAAAGGATGCTACTCTGGACGATACTGATCAGACCTGGCAAATCATCAAAACTGACCGATATAATGTACGTATTACATCGTAATATTCTCTCCTAATCTAGTTAAGGCTAACAAGGAGATGGAGAGGCTGGAGTGTTAACAATGTGACAATGGTCGTCATAGATCTGGTCAAACTGGTCTTATCTGACCCACACTAGCAAAAATAAAACGGACGAACTGCTATATATACTAATCAAGAAGTATATTTTTAATTACAGTACATGTATTTTTTGGGTGGTGTTGCGAGATGCTGGTGCCGTTTTTTTTGTCAGTGATTCTGTTATAACACAGTTATTACCCTATTAAAGGGGTATCCAATGTTCAAAGACTCTATAGTTTTCACTCAGTTTAGGTAATTCTGTTATATAACGCTTGTTACATAATCTAACCAGTGATGCTACACTGTAGATTCATACAGTACTAATCTGTTCTCCGCATGTAACTGCCAACTTCTCCACATGAACCAGAGTCAGAGAACGAAATGACTTAAGACACATTCATCACGTAGAATATGCGCCTTGCCCGAGGATCGAACTTACAAACCTTTGATCCGTATACCCTCCATATTTAACTAAGCTTAAATTTAGTACTTACAGTGCATTTAATTCTAGGATGGTTTGTTACCTCCAGTGCCATTTAGAAAAGCAAAAATATCCACCAACCCCACGAACAGGAAATTTTAGACAATGCAGAAGAACTGTTGAAAGGGAAGAACAGAAATGTAGTATGCTGGTGATATGTCATCGTCTGCTAGTTAAAGGTCAACGTCTGCTGGTAATTTGCAGACGTCTGATGGTTATATGCCATCGTCTGCTGGACCAGGTCCAGAGTCATAGTCTACAGACATAGTCTGCTGGTGATACGTCATCGTCTGCTTGTGATGCGTTATCTGCTTGTGATACATTATTGTTTGCTGGTGATAGTTCATCGTCTGCTGTTTATGTTCCGTCGTCCCTGGTGATAGACCATCATCTGTTGGTGATATGCCATCTTCAGCTGGCGATACGTCATCATCAGCTGCTGAAATGACACCATTTGCTGATGAAATGCCGTCGTCTTCTGGCATTTGGTTACTTTCAGCTGGTGATATGCCATCGTCTACTGGTGTTATGCCATCGTCTGCTGGTGATATGTCATCGTTTCTGTTTATAGGTGACCGTCTGCTGCAGATACGTTATAGCCTGCTGGTGGTAAGCAGTCGTCTGCTGGTAATTTAATTTATCTGCTCTTGATAGGTCAACTTTTGCTGGTATCATCGTCGTCTAGTGATGTACCAACGTTTACTGGTGATAAGTCCTCGTCTGCTGTTGGTAGATGATCTTCTCTGGTGATATACCGTCGTCTGCTGCTGATGTTCCATCGTCTGTTGTTGATGAGTCATCGTCTGCTGTTGATATTTCATCGTCTGCTGGTATTATGCCGTCATCTTCTGGCTCTTGGTTATCATCTGCTGGTGATGTGCTATCATCTTCTGGTGATATATTATCGTCTGCTGTTGTTATGTCATCGTTTGCTGGTGATATGCAGTCATCTGGTGGTGATATGCTGTATTCTGCTGGTTATATACCATCGTCTGCTGGTGATATATTGTCGCCTGCTGGTAATAAGTTATCGTCTGCTATTGATCTGTCATCCTCTGCTGGTGGAAGATCATCGTCTGTCTGTGTATGTCGTCGTCTGCTGGCTATATGTCATCGTTTGCTGGCGATAGGCCATCGTCTGCTTGTTGTATATATCAATATCAACTTGTGGTATGTCATCATCAGCTGGCGAGAGGTCATCATCGACTAATGACAGGTCATCGTCTGCTGGTGACAGGTCATCAACTGCTGGTGACAAGTCATCGACTGCTGGTGTCATGTCATCATCCGCTTGTGATAGTTCATTCCCTGCTGATGACAGACAGGCGCGTAGCTGTCCATACGCACGGACGCACATGTGGTCATTTTATAGAAGTGAAAAAAAGAGGGTTTTTTCTTCATAAGATGTAATAAAAATTAGATCTAAGGGAGGTTAAGCATGATGGGGAATAATAAACAGTGTTATTCTGACTGGGTGCCTGTCAGTCAGAATCCATTATCACTAAAATAATCTTCACACTGCCTTTTTGGTAGTGCTGGTGTAAAAGAGAGATTATCCGTACGCGGTGTACACACCTTCGTTCACACGGCGGGACTTTTTTTGTAGTGAGTAGATCAAGGGATACGAATTGATTCACATCTCAAACCTGTAAATGGTACTCATGTACCAACTATCAAATCAATTACAATCATAACAGAGTTTGATATATACAAATTTTAATGTTGAAAATTATAATTATGGTATGAAATAATGTACAATATTTGTATCAGATCAGTAAACCTTTAATCAATGTAAATATAATTCATTTATCAATTGCAATGTAAATAATCAACATAGACCACATGCAAAAAGTAGATAGAAGTATTTTTACTAAAACAATAAAAATAACTGTAATCATGATAGTGTGACAGATATCAATGAATAATGATTTTGTTTCATTAATTTGTTTAAAGTAGTTGTTTTTTTGTGTATTTTTTTACATATCAAATACTAATTGTCTACTGGTGATATGCCATCGTCTACTGGCCTAGGCCATCGTCTGCTGGTGACAGGCCATCGTTTGCTGGTGATAGGCCATCGTCTGCTGGTGACAGGCCATCGTTTGCTGGTGACAGGCCATCGTCTGCTGGTGACAGGCCTTCGTTTGCTGGTGACAGGCCATCGTCTGCTGGTGACAGGCCATCGTTTGCTGGTGACAGGCTATCGTCTGCTGGCGATGGGCCATCGTTTGCTGGTGACATGCCACCGTGTACTTGTTATATGTTGCATTGTCAAATTGCGGTAAGTCATTTTATGCTGATAAGAGGTCATCATCGGCAGGTGACGAGTCATCGTCCGTTGTTGACATGACATCAACAGCTGGTGACTTTGTAAAGTGGTCAAAACTTAGTATGATAATAAAGACTTTAAGAATAATATTGATAGACTTCTACAGTTTTCAAAAAGCGGAATACTAATAACATTTGTGTTTATTACAATGTAAAAACGATTACATGACTCCTTCTATAAATAGCCGATTCTTTGTTTGTGCTCTATAACCAGTCTTATATTCAACACTATGTTTTAATGAGCTGAAGTAGTTAAATGTTTGAAAAACATCTAGGTGAAATCTATTTCTGGTTTCATCAAAATAAACATAACTTGATGGTTTGCCGGTTAATAGTTAAAACTATTGACCCGAGGTCCGAAGTTACTTTGAGAAACAACATTGATATAGTTTACTGCTAACTAAGAGATATTTTCATGTATGTTCAAAACAACTGTAAAATTGACACAGATAGCAAAGTTCATATAATTTGAAGATAGTGGAGAATTTGGAATGAGAATATTCATATTTGATAATGACAGTCATCAAATTTTTCTACTTATTTGAATTATATTTATTATGGTTTCACTGGATCGACAAAAAGTAGCCATTGTAAAAACCTCATAAGATTATTAATATTATTACTTTACAAAATATTAATTTGGGTTGTACTAAAACGTGTAGAATCAGATGATACTATCTGAGTCAGGTTAAAGCTGTTCACAATGTCACTTTTCAGTTTTCTGTTCACACTGACTGATAGAGATGAAAAGTTTAAATTTATGACAACATCTACTTACATATTTTATCTACAGAGATAAATGATAAAATGAATTTCAGTAACAAGTGAAAATCATAACACAAAAGTGTACTTTGCATGATTGGAAATGTTTGCCGTGTCATAAAACACGTTATTTTGCACTCAACACAATCATCTGATCACTAATACATCCGACATAGACCTCCTGATGATCAAGATTATAGCATATAGAGGACGGGTACAACAGATCATCTATCATTGTGTAACATTGCTTCAAATCACTCGAGATACGATGCATGCTGCCATTTTTCCTACAGCAACACACCAGCAAGGATCCATCGTTTAGCATCATCATTCCCCGTGGGCCTTGAAAGTTTTTGTTTTTGTATTCAGCAGATATATCACCTTGTAATGTTATACTGAAGAAACTGTCGCTACCAGCGTCACTGATGAAGATATGTCTCAGATCCTTACTTAGCAATAAGTAGTATGGATCGGCAGTTCTCTTATTATCCAGTTTAATTGTGTTCTGGACGTTACCTTGTGTATCTGTAATAAATACACACTTCGGATCAATGCACACTGTATAGAGATGACCTTGATGATAAGCTATACCACTACATTCTCCTTTAACTGGAAACTTGCGGGTAATTGACAGTTTACCAGCTGTTGTCATTATAAGGATTGCTTTCTTCTCTGGCATTGTCACAGCAATATGGTCCTGAGGCATTACTGCAATGTCCCATGGATTTGAAGAAAGTGTTGTCTCTTCTATTACAGCTTTATTTTTTATGTCAACAACTTTCAGTTTGTAATTGTCATAGTCAGCCGCCACAAGTTTATTAGAGGACAGGACAACACATCCTGTGATAAAGCATTCCTCCTGATCTGACTTTGTCTTTATGTTTATATATTCTTTTTGTGTTATTTGTTCAATTGGTTTCCTCCTTTTTGTTGATACAAGAGAAGAAGAGAGTGCGAGCTTTCCAAGTGCATGTTGTCTTGAAAGCATGTTTGTCAGGTCTTGATTTTGCTCAAATGTGTATTGCATGTTTGTCGTTTCTAAACTTTTGTCTGTCTCTTTTATTTCGTCTGATTTCAGTTTTGATTTAGCTTGTTTCATTGTAATGTAAAGTTGTCCATTCTGCTGTGAGGCTTTGTAATCTTGTAGTCTTGACTTTAGTTGTTTGATATCTGAAGAAATGTTTGTAAATGTTTCAAGCACCTTCTTTACTGTTTGTTTATCTGTGGATTTCTTTTTGTCAGCATCTGTCTGGATTTGCTTTTGTAGTTGGTCTAAGCGATCATTTATCTCTTTGCGAAACATTGTAATTTCTTTGAGTAGCTTATCATGGCAGCAATCTAATTCTTTTTCTCTACACGAGGCCAACTTTATAACATCCTCGACTTCATTCATCTTCTGGTCCAGCTCACTCAGTACCTCTCTGAACTCTGCACTGTCCCCAATACCAGCACATTTCTCAGGTATATAGTCAATGTCACATGCTCTGTGATTAAGGACGATACAATCGTTGCAGCCGAGAGCTTCATGTTTTAGACAGAAAAATTTAATCACTTCCTTTTTGTGCACTTGACACTTCTCAGTGCATTCGTCGGACTCCTTGCTAACAGCATGTTTAGCCATATTATTTTTGTTTACCAGGTGATGATGTTTGGTCGCCTTTATCCTTTGATGGTAAGCAAAGCAGTTCTTACATAAGTGTCCTTGACAGTCCACACAAAATCCATGAGCTTCTATTTGCTGACCAATCGCCAAACATGGTTCACATCTATGATCAAAGTCCTCTGCAGAACCTTTAGATATGGAACCTTGAAAATCAGAAACCTTTCGACCCGAAACTGCCATATTTAGATTTCAAACCTTGAGATATCTTTGTTTATTTAACTGATGTAATTTGTTCCTTAGTTTTCCACAATATTACAAATATCCTATTGAAATGAAATCTAAACTTTTATTGATGATAGAAAACTTATCAAATTGATTTCAAGGGTACACATTTCCTGTCCGATTTTTACTTCCTTCTATTTATATCTACTTCCTTCGTTCTAATTTAATTGAACTTTGTTGTAGTCAAGGGACAATAACGCTACAAGTCTCTACGTAATTCAACAGTGGCGATTTATCTCCTCTCCATCTGTTTTGTCGAATACTTGCAACTACAGTTAAATAGCGATATTTTCCGTTTTAAGGGATCATGCTGCCATATTTACGAGTACATAAGCAATTAAACCTTAAGTATTTTTATTATTTAAATGTAAATATAAGATAAAGCAATTCAATAAGTATTTGAGGAAGCATTGATTTATATTAAAAAGCATGTATACTGTTAAACATACAGAGCGTTAGTTACGTATAAATATTTGTTTACAAGCTACCATACTAGAAATGTATGTATGCTCAATTTCAGAACGAACACATTCTCGACATGTCTACGGATTACAAGAATTTAACTGACCAGGGAATTACATTCCTTTGTGTTCCAGAGGATCATTGCAAGGTAGTTGCAGAACTTATGTTTCAAACTAGAGACAAAGGAAATGACTGGATACCTTACAGGCATTCGAGGGCGACAGTGTCAGGCGTTTGCAGAGCTTGTGTTTCAAACTACAGACAAAGGAGATGACTGGATATCTTACAGACATTCGAGAGGGACATTGCCAGGTATGTGCAGAACTTGTGTTTCAAACTAGAGACAAAGAAAATGACTGGATACCTTACAGACATTCGAGGGCGACAGTGTCAGGCGTTTGCAGAGCTTGTGTTTCAAACTACAGACAAAGGAGATGACTGGATATCTTACAGACATTCGAGAGGGACATTGCCAGGTATGTGCAGAACTTGTGTTTCAAACTAGAGACAAAGAAAATGACTGGATACCTTACAGACATTCGGGAGTGACATGGCCATTTTGCAATGTCTTTAAATATAAAAATATTTCGGAAATTCCAACAAGGTTAGAATAGAATGTTTTAAATTACCTTTTTGTTTAAGGAAATCGAAAAAGGCTAAGGTTTTTTATCTCTAAATTCATTTTGCTTTAAAAAGTCACACGAATTCACATAAATATCTGGAATAAACAAACGAAAGAAGGAAAATCATGACAAAGGCAATTTCTTATTACTGCCATATCTTAGAACTAAATTCAAGTTTTGGCTTGACATTTGATCACGTATGGGAAATATTTCTGTAACCACTGTATCCTTATACTGTACTTTGTGGCTTTTTGAAAAGGAAATGAATAAAATGTTAAAATTTCAGTATGTTATTGACAGCAAATGGTTCTTAACATTACATTTCATAAGTGTACTATTTGTTATAAAAAAGATGATTGACGTTAGACGTTTTGATTAGCTATATATAGTATATTTTTATTGTGCTTTGCGTACGTAATACAACGGTCACGCTTCAAGTATCACAAAAGATTATATAAGATAACAATTAATAAATAATGATAAGTGAATATAAAAATACTTAAAAACATGTTACAAGAATGAAATGATTGCCATATATTGTCTGACCACCACCATCTGAAATATCATTCATTTTTTGTATATTGTTCATTCTTCCCATGCATGAGTTCTCAGATATTGTAAGTTCCATGAAAAGTCATTCGTATCTACATTTATAAAAGTATATATTATTTTCTACAAATTTTCTTTCGTTTTTTTTTTCTCTCTCGCTTAATTGTACTTAGTGGAATTGCTTTGTTTTATTCTCTTCTTAAGTTCTTATCTATTTAATGGTGTGTAAATCATATGACAATTCTAGCTGTCACGACATATCTTTTCTTTTTCTTTACTTTTTTCCCCTTTTTTTCTTTCTTATTTATTTTTCGTGTATTGTTTTTTATTGTTTCTCCCTTTATATTACACAAAGTGTTGTAGTGTTCACAATTTTTATATGAGGTGTTTTATGTTTTCTTTAGTATATTTCTGTTATAACATGTGTTTAATTTCATGTGGATGTAATAGCAATATTATTGCTTTTAACTGTAATCCAACGTTTTCCCGTTCTTTTATCATATAAGAGTTGTTAGGAAATTTAGTGCACGGAATACAAATAACATTTATTCTTTAACCAATTGTACATAATTTCATCTTCTGTCATTTAAACTCTTTTCAATATACTACGGACTGTTTATGCCCAGCTACTAGTGCTACTGCCAATTTCACGTTATAATACCGTTATTGCTATTGATACTGCCAATTTCACGTTATTGCTATTGATACTGCCAATTTCACGTTTTTGCTGCTGCTGCTGCTGCCTATTTCACGTTTTTTTTGTTACTGCTGCTACTACAGCTACTGTCAATTTCACGTTTTTGCTACGGCTACTGCTGCTGCTACTACTGTCAATTTCACGTTTTTGCTACGGCTACTGCTACTGTCAATTTCACGTTTTTGCTACTGCTACTGCTGCTGCTGCTGCTGCGGCTGCGGCTGCGGCTGCGGTTGCGGCTACGGCTACGGCTACGGCTACTGCTGCTGCTGCTACTGCCTATTTCACGTTTTTTTTTGTGTTACTGCTGCTGCTACTACCGCTATTGTCAATTTCACGTTTTTGCTACTGCTACTGCTGCTGCTACTGTTACTGTCTATTTCACGTTTTTGTTTTTTGTTGTTGCTGTTTTTTTTTGTTACTGCTGCTGCTACTACAGCTACTGTAAATTTCACGTTTTTTGCTACGGCTACTGCTGCTGCTACTGTCAATTTCACGTTTTTGCTACGGCTACTGCTGCTGCTACTACTGTCAATTTCACGTTTTTGCTACGGCTACTGCTGCTGCTGCTACTGTCAATTTCACGTTTTTGCTACGGCTACTGCTGCTACTGCTACTGTCAAATTCACGTTTTTGCTACTGCTGCTTCTGCTACTGTTGCTGCTGCTGCTGCTGCTGGCTGCTGCTGCTGCTGCTACTGTCTATTTCACGTTTTTGTTTTTTGTTGTTTTTTTTGTTACTGCTGCTGCTACTACAGCTACTGTAAATTTCACGATTTTAACTACGGCCACTGCTGCTGCTACTGTCAATTTCACGTTTTTGCTACGGCTACTGCTGCTGCTACTACTGTCAATTTCACGTTTTTGCTACGGCTACTGCTGCTGCTGCTACCGTCAATTTCACGTTTTTGCTACGGCTACTGCTGCTACTGCTACTGTCAAATTCACGTTTTTGCTACTGCTGCTTCTGCTACTGCTGCTGCTGCTGCTACTGCTACTGCTACTGCTACTGCTACTGCTACTGCTACTGCTACTGCTGCTGCTGCTGCTGCTGCTGCTGCGGCTGCGGCTGCGGCTGCGGCTGCGGCTGCGGCTGCGGCTGCGGCTCCGGCTACGGCTACTGCTACGGCTACTGCTGCTGCTGTCTATTTCACGTTTTTTTTTTTGTTACTGCTGCTGCTACTACCGCTATTGTCAATTTCACGTTTTTGCTACTGCTACTGCTGCTGCTACTGTTACTGTCTATTTCACGTTTTTGTTTTATTGTTGTTTTTTTTGTTTTTTTTGTTTTTTTTTGTTACTGCTGCTGCTACTACAGCTACTGTAAATTTCACATTTTTTGCTACGGCTACTGCTGCTGCTACTGTCAATTTCACGTTTTTGCTACGGCTACTGCTGCTGCTACTACTGTCAATTTCACGTTTTTACTACGGCTACTGCTGCTGCTGCTGCTACTGTCAATTTCACGTTTTTGCTACGGCTACTGCTGCTACTGCTACTGTCAATTTCACATTTTTGCTACTGCTGCTTCTGCTACTGCTACTACTACTGCTACTGCTGCTGCTGCTGCTGCTGCTGCTGCTGCTGCTGCTGCTGCTGCTGCTGCTTCTGCTACTGCTACTGCTACTGCTACTGTCTATTTCACGTTTTTGTTTATTGTTGTTTTTTTTGTTACTGCTGCTGCTACTACAGCTACTGTAAATTTCACGTTTCTTACTACGGCCACTGCTGCTGCTACTGTCAATTTCACGTTTTTGCTACGGCTACTGCTGCTGCTACTACTGTCAATTTCACGTTTTTGCTACGGCTACTGCTGCTGCTGCTACTGTCAATTTCACGTTTTTGCTACGGCTACTGCTGCTACTGCTACTGTCAATTTCACGTTTTTGCTACTGCTGCTTCTGCTACTGCTACTGCCACTGTCACTGCTGCTACTGCTACTGCTACTATTAATGCTACTGCTACTGCTGCTGCTGCTTCTGCTGCTGCTGCTGCTGCTGCTGCGGCTGCAGCTGCGGCTACGGCTACTGCTACGGCTGCTGCTGCTGCGGCTTCGGCTACGGCTACTGCTACGGCTGCTGCTGCTTCTGCTGCTGCTGCGGCTACGGATACGGATACGGCTACGGCTACTGCTACGGCTACTGCTGCTGCTGCTACTGTCTATTTCACGTTGTTTTTTTTTGTTACTGCTGCTGCTACTACTGCTATTGTCAATTTCACGTTTTTGCTACTGCTACTGCTGCTGCTACTGTTACTGTCTATTTCACGTTTTTGTTTTATTATTGTTGTTGTTGTTGTTGTTTTTTTGTTGTTTTTTTTTTGTTACTGCTGCTGCTACTACAGCTACTGTAAATTTCACGTTTTTTGCTACGGCTACTGCTGCTGCTACTGTCAATTTCACGTTTTTGCTACGGCTACTGCTGCTGCGGCTACTACTGTCAATTTCACGTTTTTGCTACGGCTACTGCTGCTGCTGCTACTGTCAATTTCACGTTTTTGCTACGGCTACTGCTGCTGCGGCTACTATATTGTCAATTTCACGTTTTTGCTACGGCTACTGCTGCTGCTACTGCCAATTTCACGTTTTTGCTACGGCTACTGCTGCTGCTACTGCTACTGCTACTGCTGCTGCTGCTGCTGCTGCGCTACTTCTACTGCTACTGCTACTGCTGCTTCTGCTTCTGCTACTGCTACTGCTACTGCTACTGCTACTGTCTATTTCACGTTTTTGTTTTTTGTTGTTGTTGTTGTTTTTTGTTGTTGTTTTTTTTGTTGTTTTGTTACTGCTGCTGCTACTACAGCTACTGTAAATTTCACGTTTTTTGCTACGGCTACTGCTGCTGCTACTGTCAATTTCACGTTTTTGCTACGGCTACTGCTGCTGCTACTGCTGTCAATTTCACGTTTTTGCTACGGCTACTGCTGCTACTGTCAATTTCACGTTTTTGCTACGGCTACTGCTGCTACTGCTACTGTCAAATTCACGTTTTTGCTACTGCTGCTACTGCTACTGCTGCTGCTGCTGCTTCTGCTACTGCTACTGCTGCTGCTGCTGCTGCTGTGGCTGCGGCTGCGGCTACGGCTACGGCTACGGCTACGGCTACTGCTGCGGCTGCTGCGGCTGCGGCTGCGGCTACGGCTACGGCTACGTCTACGGCTACTGCTACGGCTACTGCTGCTGGTGCTACTGTCTATTTCACGTTTTTTTTTGTTACTGCTACTGCTACTGCTACTGCTACTGCGGCTACGGCTACGGCTACTGCCACTGCTGCTGCTGCGGCTGCGGCTACGGCTACGGCTACTGCTACGGCTGCTGCTGCTGCTGCTGCGGCTACGGCTACGGCTACTACTGCTGCTACTGCTGCGGCTACGGCTACGGCTACGGCTGCTGCTGCTGCTGCTGCTGCGGCTACGGCTACGGCTACGGCTACTGCTACGGCTGCTGCGGCTGCGGCTACGGCTACGGCTACGGCTACTGCTGCTACTGCTGCGGCTACGGCTACTGCTACGGCTGCTGCTGCTGCGGCTGCGGCTACGGCTACGGCTGCTGCTGCGGCTACGGCTACGGCTACGGCTACGGCTACGGCTACTGCTACGGCTACGGCTACTGCTGCTGCTGCTACTGTCTATTTCACGTTTTTTTTTTGTTACTGCTGCTGCTACTACCGCTATTGTCAATTTCACGTTTTTACTACTGCTACTGCTGCTGCTACTGTTACTGTCTATTTCACGTTTTTTTTGTTACTGCTGCTGCTACTACCGCTACTCTCAATTTCACGTTTTTGCTACTGCTACTTCTGCTGCTACTGTTACTGTCTATTTCACGTTTTTGTTTTTTGTTGTTGTTGTTTTTTGTTTTGTTTTTTTGTTACTGCTGCTGCTACTACAGCTACTGTAAATTTCACGTTTTTTGCTACGGCTACTGCTGCTGCTACTGCCATTTTCATGTTTTTGCTACGGTTACTACTGCTGCTACTGCCATTTTCATGTTTTTGCTACTGCTACTGCATACTGCTACTGCTAACATCCAACACCTCTGATTTAAATTTTTAACCCAGACAAATTACTACACTCTCTGCTGCTGTGATATTTTAAGTGATTGTGGCCCGGATACATTTTCTGAATAAAATAGGTAGATATTTTCTTTCAGAAGAGTAGCATTACGATGACCCCGACAGGATTCTACAGTGTAATATGTTTATGGTTTAACATGAGGTACTTTTGAGACAACTCGCGAGTCAATGCTTATCACTTGAATATAACAAGTTAACAAAACAACAACAACAACAAAAACAGCAAACTATCGTTATGTCATCTTTCGCAAAAAACACGGTATATTCGTGCATTGCATGCTGTTCTGTCGCTCCGTCACAACAACAGGGCGCTGAATTCCGTCGTTTATGTACTGCACTGACTGACTTGGTTTTGGGTTCTATAATTACTAATTTTTGGTAGTAACGGCCGACCAAAGTCGGAAATAAGCTTGGTGGTGGAATGTGAAAAATACAAAGATAAGCAATTACTCAAAGAATTGTGATAGAACTTTATGTAAGATAAACATACAGTATTGTCAAAATGTAAAAATATAAATAAGAACAAAAAACGATTCTTTGCTAAAAGTACACGTGTAGATACAGTTGTCTAAAATAAGCAATAGTTTTAGGTCCACTAAATTATTTATGAATCTCTTGTCAAATTGTAAACAAGAAATATACTGTAGATGATATAAAGCCATTTTTTGGATCTTGACGAAGCAGAATCTGAACCTGAATCGGTCCCTGGACCAGTATCCGAACCGGATTCAGTTTTTGATCCAGTCCCAGTGTCGCTACCTGATCCCGTCCCAGTACCGCTGTCTGACCCTGAACCGCCACATTGACCTCCAGCCTGATATGCGATCATGTTTGATGTTTCTTTGAACCAGAATGTATTCTTGTCCTTTACGATCGTAAATCTGAAGTGTTAAGCATAAAAATATATGACAGGAAAGGTTGACAACTGTGTTTTAAAAAGAAGGGTTGTATTTCCTTTTCGACAAGATATATTTCCTTTGGCTGGGACTAAATACAGAGTTGGTGCGCCTGTGATATATTACAGACTCCGGTATATACCGGATTAACTAAATTTGAACGAAAATATCTTAAATGGATATATTTTGTAACCATGGTGATACTAACCCTAACCTTTAGTCAGTTTATTATGCATTTTATACAATAAATGCGTGCGGACATGCAAAAAAATGAGTAATTTTGCCATGCGCTCCAATGGATAACAATGCGCAAAACGGCTGCACCAACTCTGCAATGAGAAACATTCATTTCCTTTTCGATAATATATATTTCCCTATCGACAAGGAGTATTTTCTTTTCGATAACGTATATTTTCTTTTTTCGGCAAAATATATTTCCTTTTCGGCGAGGTGTTATTTCCCTTTTTTTTTTGGCAATCGGTAGACAGGTACGTTTGTTTTTATTCTGATAACGGAATGATAATATTTCAGTGTCTTTGCAATTTTTCTATGGGCAGTTGGAAACTTGAAGAAAAATATGACCCGAATATTTAATATTAGATATATGTTGAAGCTCTCTGGCGATTACCAGCTAACATTACTTAAGTTTTCTTTTGTCTCAGTCGCATCTTGATTTGTTTTCATAGTATTTGGTGATTTCCCGTAATATTTGATTAATCCGCGTGGTTTTTGTTAATTCTCGAACTATTTGATCCAATTTCCGTTCTATTTAGTTGATTTTCGTAGTACATGCATTTGGTTAATTTTCAGTCTTAGTATCTGGTTAATTCTCATAGTATTTGGTACATTTCTTTGGAATTTAACCTAAGCGGTTTAAGAAAGGTCGTGCGTACATTTCATTACGCTATCTGTTACGAAATGGTTAATTTATTAAGACATATTTTAGAATTAATATCAAAAACCAAGATACTCAAGGATAAATCAACTTACACAATGTAAACATTTTCTGTTGCTGCAGACGGCTTCCAGACAAATGACAGCGTCTGTTTACTGCTGTCCATCGTGTGCGTTAGTGCTGCATTCTGCAATATCAGTTTGTAAATTGTAATTCTAACACTTTTGAGATTTTCTTTTATATAAACAAAGAAGGAATTTACCGTTTACTGTCTTGTCGATTAAAACACGTTTCGCAAAATGACCTACTTTTGGCTATCCCGAATTACTCCCTCCATTTACGCCTAAACTATGATTCCAGATTATTATCCCTTCCTGGTGTAATTCATACGTGTTAGAATGGAAATAGATTTTAGTTTTGCGTGCTTTGTTGGCAAATGAACACTTGTTTCGTTCAGATGCGCCTTTGGCCTTCGTGATTAGATTAATACGCATCTGAACTTAAAACCGTGTTTTATTTGCCAACAAAGCACGCAAAACAAAACTCTATTTCCCAAACAGTGTACAGGTGAACTGACTATATTTGTTTGGTCTCTTCATACATATTTTTAATATCATATATATCTTTTGTAAATATTTTTTTAACATGTATAAACAAACTTCGCAAATAGCTTTGTCACCATTTAGAACACACTTTATTGATCAGGTGCCTACTTACAAAGCAACAGAAAAAAAATCTTAATAATTAAACCGTTAATTAAACTTAATTATTAAACCTGCATTGTTTAAGTAACAACAACCGAAATATATGATCTACAAAAATAATTATGTACTAAAATTTCACATTTTCGCGTCCTCATAACGCATATCAGATATTAGTGGCAAAATACATCAGATACTGTTGTTATCACGCTTGACCATTTTGTATTGGCATTGGAAATAGCACAGCGTGAAAGGAAGTAGTTTCAATATCCGAATGCAATACCAAATCTAACATTTATGGTAACCGACTTCTGCCATTTCGTTCTGACGTGTTGGCACCCTCCAAACACGCCAATTTGACAACTCGCCAAAAGACAAATTAGCGCGCCTACATGACAAATAAAATACGATTTTATCGTATTGGCGCGCTTGTTTGTCGTTTTGGCGTGTTGTTATCTCTCTTCAAACGCGCCAACACACCAGAAAGAAGTGGCAGAAATCAGCCACCATAGATATTACTTGCGATATGTATATGCGTCATGATATGTAAATTACTTACTTGTGTGAAACATATCCTCAATATCTAATGATATGTTGCTATCAAATACTGTCTAAATATGAATAATTCGCCACTTTCAGACTAGAGTCGTGAGCAGCACTGATAAATAAACATCACCTTACTGTGCCACATTTGTTCTTTGTAGAAACAAAGAAGCCACGGGAGAGCCAACGGTGTTGTACGCGTTTGGATTCGATCTTGCTTCACACAGAAATCCTTTAAATGAATTTGATCCATTATTGTCGCTGTACAAAAAAAACGATATATATTGAGTTGTTATATAAACGGAAAATAATATTTTTCATTGCTGACCAAGTACATGTATATTCGTTATTTTTTTCTGTTGTTACCAATATTAAATATTTGTTAAAGTGGAGCGATTGTCTAGTGGTGAAAGTGGGTCGTTGGTTCGAGCCCCACTTCGCGATTCTTATATGACATCAGTTATTGTACCTGTTTTCTAAAAAGCAGACTTAGTGGTTCAGATAAGTTTGATGCTTTCATCACAATCGAACTAAAATAATTAAGTAAAACTAAAAAAAACATAATATGGTATTTTCTACATTATTTCTTACAAAAATAACAGAGTGCAATACCAGATGAGCGGTTTATCTGTGAAATGCAGTCGGGATACATTCATCATAACCTGTAACACAAAATATAAAATTGATACCAAGCAACTGTATATTTTGTAAAAAAAAATAAGTTTGATACTGCAAAAAGCACGAAAGTTAATATTTCTTTTTCATTTTTTTCTGTTGTTTTTTCTTGTAGGTTTTTTTTCATCCCAAAAAGTAAATTTCAATAGTCCATTACGAAAAGAATGGTGTTATGAAAAATAAAACAAAACTGTAAGCAAACGTTATGCGAACCGACTCGCCCAGGAAAAGACAGAGCCCAAAACATTTGAGTTACTAAATGAAAGCTCTCCGAAAACCTGTGTTCATTTGTCAAGAATGCCAGATCGCTTGAATACTATGCATATTTAAATAAGAAAACTTTCGACTCGAAACTGCCATAGTTAGAGTTTAAATTTTGAAATTAGGTTGAGTTTCAGAAAGCGTTTGTATATTTAGCTTACGTAATGTGTTTGTTACTTTACACAATATACAAATATCCTATTGAAATAAAATCGAAACCTAAAAGAGCATATCAAATTGAGTTCTACCCGTATTTTACCTCTTTTTCGAGAAAAATTCCTATTTATATCATGTTTTTTACTGGCGCCAATGGACAATAAAACCACATGTTTGTAAGTAATTCAGCAGGGACGAGTTATCCTTCTCTGTTTTGTGTAACTATTTAGTCAATTATAAGGAAACATGCCTCAAGATCTAACTTTAAATCTTAAAATGTTTCTATTTCTGAAGTGTAATAAATAAAAGACAAAGCGATTCAATAAGTAATCAAGTATTTATTTATTTCTAAACGTATGTATACTGTACATTATATAGAAAATCCCTGTACAGCGGTAGTCACGTAGTGGAAATATGCTGTAAAATGACATGTTAACAAAGCATAAATGTATGTATATTCAACCTTAGAATGAAAACCTTCACTGTAATTATGTACAAAAACAACCAGTATACGATTATCTGGGTTACTAAATTGATTGGCTAGTTTAAGATTTTATTTTCCGCTACTAACTTAAATACATATATAGAAAATCCTCTTGAATTAAATGTAACTTCATTAACACTATACAAAGTGTGTTTGTAGAGCTACTTCTACAATTAAATGTCACGTACAACAGTTTTTTTGTTGAAAATATCTTACAGTTTTTCAGAGGAAGTAGGCATTATTACACGTAAACCTAACACATACTAGTAGTACTATCTATTCACAATATCATGTTAATATTGTGTTAACAAAAATACTATAAATTTACTGTTTATATCTTCGAATGTTAATATAGATCTAATACATGTATATCTTTAAGGCTGCTACAGCTGTACATCTGCCACAAAATGAACCTGTCCAAATTTCACCGTCTGTACATTACAACACACGAAGGGAACGAAGTATGCTCTATTTTCCTATTTCAAACCATGCAGACCTCCCATTCTGTTTCAAACTTTACAATAATGAAATCATTTGAGGATATATGTGTATATTAAAAGTATTATTAGTCTTACAATAATTGGGTAATTAAAGAGTGGCAGACTGGAAATTAGAGAGAATATGTGGAACAAGATTTATCTTTTTATTTTGTTGGGTTTAACGTTGCACCGACACAATTATAAGTAATATTGCAACTTTCCAGCTTTGATGATTGAGGAAGACTCCAGGTGCCCTCCCATGATTTATTTCATCACGAGCGGCCACCTGAGTAGAACCACCGACCTTCCGAAAGCCAGATGGATGGCTTCCTCACTTGAAGAATTCAACGCCCCCTGTGAAGCTCGAACCCACGTCGATGACGGGCAAGTGATTTGAGGTCAAGTACAAGATCAAGAACAAGCATTCTGATACATGTTTCTCTTTTATTTGCGCACTGTCAATTATAGGTCATATTTCAACTTTCAGAGGAAAGACCCAGGTACCGCTCCGGGCATTATTTCATCACCGGTGGGCACCTGAGTAGCGAAACCGACTTCCTTTAGACACCAGCTGCATTGCTTCCTCACAAACACCTAATGTGAGGTTTGAAACCAACATCGGTGACTGGCAAAATCGAATTTATTATCATACAAGATTATCCGATGTTTTCAATGAACGGTCTTAAGATATCTTTGTATTGATGAAAAAGATCTAAATAGGAAAAGATGTTAACTACCAACAGAAAAAGCAAAAGCTAAGGATGTCTATTTCAGCGCTTTTGAACGTTTTATTTTATAGATGAAAAGAGCGCTATAAAAATCTGGTAAATAATGTTGTATCATTTCAAAATTGGAACACCTACGAGATAATTAATTATTGTATATACTAACACATTTCTTCGTCTGTAACAGCCTTTACATATCTATGTCCTTTGTATTCCAGGGAAACATTGCCTGATATATTTAAAAGATGTGTTTAAAACTAGAGAAATAGGTAATGACTGGATACCTTACACACATTTGTGAGGAATATGCTCTCAAAACTGAACAGCTGCTGCTTATCTGGCTCATTATGGAAGTATATGGACGTATTCTTATATGAATTTAACTACATTTTAGTAAGAAAATATTAAAATCAGGTTATTCGAAATAACCATTTTAGTTTTTAAGTGCCATGCGGCGACCGTTAAAAGTCACCGCGTTCGTGGACTCTGTGTTATGATTGTTGTTTCTTTTAAACAACGGATCCAGTCAAGACAGGTGCTAGGCGGTGTGTTAAGGGTGTTCCATTTTTCATTACTTCTTTTCACTAATGCACAAAAGTAACAAAATGCACGATATATAAAACACTAAATATGTAAAACAGACCGCAATGCTTCTGGTTCTTCGTTTATACATACAGCTGTAGGTTCACATCGCATGTTGGACTGTCACAAATATATGTAAATAAACTGCTCAACCTGCGCATAAATACTATAACATAAAATTTAATATTTGGATAAATACAGATAATTTAAGAAAAAAGACTTTTGGCTTTTCATTTAAAGGTTACTTCGTTTACGTGTTGGCTTTTGGCAAATTGTTACAAATAAATGGCTAAAATCTATATATACAACCAAACACTAAACACAAATAAAAAGACCATAAAAAACAGACAGTTCATAAAACATTTAAAGACTAATAAATGATTCATAAAAAATCTGTACATAAAATGAATAGTTCATAAAAGCTCTTTAGACAATAATGAATAGTCCATATAAACATTTTGGATGAAACGTAAAAAACACGTGGTGGAAACCTCTATCTGACTTGCATAAACTTGAAAAAATGAAGATATATTAACAGCTTTGTACAAAATATATGCCTAACTATTCATAAAAGACATCTTTGTACTGTGCCGTAATGTCAGAATGGTAAAATTATGTGATTGGCTAACAAGTGCTCAAATACAAGGTCACTCAACGCGACAAAAAGGAAAATGTTGCAGGCTCTGTTTGATAAACTATGTTCATGGACGGTAGCGGAAATGCATGCTGCCGCCCACGACCTCTATATAGCCGTAGGTTAAACAGAACTCAACATTCTCCGAAGAATATCTGAAATACCATCGAATCCTTGACCCCTAATATTTTTTCATTATACCGTTATTTTATTTCCTGTAACATAAAGTATAAATATATTTAACAGATCTTATATCAGTAAACAGTAAAGGGTGATTTCAACAATTGCATTTAAAAAGTCTAACCATAACTAGGAAAATTTCAATAGCCACTATCTTTTTTCTTAATTTCTTAGGGGAGACATGAAAACCATGGAGATATGTGATAGCTATTTCCATTGGAAATAACAGTATCATGTAAAATGATTAGAACTTTTGAAAATGAAGTCAACAGAAAAATGCAATAAATTTACCAATTTCTCATGTAAATAGATACTCTAGCTATCTATAGCTAAAACTGATTGACTAAGGTAATGTAAAATTAATGTATCCAGACAAAATATATACATTTCAAACACGTAAGATAATGAAAATTTTAATTTTTAATTCAACATGTACAATAAAATAAGGACAATAGCTACGTTGCAAGAACGCTGCCTTTCCCAATACACAGTAGCTATAACACAAAACAGACTACATAACTAATTGTATGTATCAGTTTAAGAAACACAAGTCGTCACTCAATCAAAGAACCCTTCTAAAAATAATATATATTCAACCTGTTCATTAAAGTCTCCTAGCAATATGTCATCGTCTGCTGAGTTATCGTCTGCTGGTTATAGGTCATCGCCTGCTGGTGATACGTCATCGTCTCTGGTCATATGGTATCGTCTGCTGCTGATAAGTCATCGTCTTTTGGTGACATGCCGTCGTCTGTTGGGTTTAGATCATCATCACTCTGTAGATATATGCCTTCGTCGCATTGCGATATGTCATCGTCTGTTGGCGATATATGATCGTCTGCTGGCGAAATGTCATTGTTTGCTGTTGTAGGTCACCGGCAGCTGGTGCCAGGTTATTATCTTTCGTTGTTAGGTCTCCGTCTTTTGGTAAAAGGTCATCAACTTCTGATGACAGTTCTAACTATTGAAAAATGTACCTTAGTAAGTTCTAAAACTCCATTCAAATTGAGTATTCCGTAGTTTTTTTTATAGGAAAACAAAAGGAATATCGGGTGTAAAAACGGCCATTTATTGAACTCAGCAGGGAAAACATCCTATGAATTAGTGGAAAAAAACGTTCCTAAGACAATAAACGCAACTAAAGCCTTCTTTTAAAAAATTCACTGAAACCACTTTCTATGCAACAATTAACATTGTAACAAACTTGCTATCGTCGCTTGTGGGCACTATCTTTATCCAGCCATTTTTAAGCTAAGGTTAAATGTGTGCTAAACTTTCAACTAATGACCAGCACTAGTAAATGACTCTTTGGATAGGAATGGCAATTTTCTTTCTTATAATAACTTAGTAAATATAGATAATGTCGGAACTATTTTTTACAATACCAAAGTATTATTAAGCCTGTAAATCATTTTAAGATTTCAACATTGTGCAATTAAGGAAAAACAGTCCCCTACAGTTATGAACAGTTGGAAGGAAGAATGAGAGTGTATAAGTAATTTTATATAGAAAAAAATCCCTTTTGTTGTAACAAAGGACGTTAAATTATACTGGTTCCAGTTTAGAGTTAATCATGGAGTTATTGGCACAAGTTATCAACTACAAAAGATGGTAAAGAAATAATAATTGGTATTCATTCTGTCGCACCTGGTTAGAAATTACATTGAGTATCTATTTTCAAATTTCATTTATTTTTGGGATGTGATGAGAACATGTATTAAAACAAAATGACCAAATAATGATACTATTGGCCAAGGACTTACATATTGTTATGAAATAAAAACTTAAACGTAGCCACAATAAATGTTGTTTTGGTTGCTCAAATTATTATATTATGTTAAATGAAAAACTCTGTTCCTTCTTTGCAATTATTTACCAATAACATTGTGAATTGTTTGAGGACAGAGCGATATATTGCAAGGAAATACCAAAACATGAACAGTTTTGAAAAAATTGGATAAGTTTATGTCATTACTTGCAAATGATTATTGAGAGTGTTAGTGAGTTCGGGTCCAAGAGCTGCATAGTTTTTTCTCTCCTCCCACCTCTCAATTTTCGAAAAGGACATATCTTACAATACGAATGTCAATGCGTTTTTGTTTTGGCTGACTGACTGCTATCTTTTATTAGCCTTGTTCCTTTTTATTTTCTTTAGTTATCTTCTCTGTTTGTCCTAGTTTCAAGCTATTTTAAACAAAAGTAAAACTATGCATTAAGTAAATTTATGTATTAAGAAATGTAACTACATCAGTTCATGAAATATGTTTGTAAGAGTTACCTGTCCTCCCTTAAAATACTAGCATATATTGTCATCATTTCTCATGTATGTATCGTTTCTTCTTTTTTTCTTTTGGGCAAGGAATAATGATAAAGTTGCGCCCATTTTAATAGAAATACCCACGAGTTAATTCTGAAAAGATATTAGAAAATATTTCCTACCTGATATTGCTCCTTTCCCTTTTCGTTTTGTTGTTGTTGTTTTTTTTATTTTTTTCCATTATATGGCAAAGTTTGTTGTTTTAGTATAAAGGCTTTATCATGGTTCTGAATTCGGAGTAGGAAAATACACCTTTTACACTTTTGTAAAAGTGAAGGATTTTTTTCTCTTATATATCAATAGTCTTTTTATGCAATGACTTTACTGTAAATGATTTTTGTTTCGTTTTTATAGATAAAGGCGCAAATGATCAGTATAATTGTTTGAAATCAAGACAAATATGTTTATATATATAACAAAAATAAACGGGGTTACTTGCAAGTGGCCTCAATATTTTTAAATTGTAAAAGGAACATATTTTGCAACTGACTTCAGTATAATTATAATATGTGTTTGCTTATTTTGTAATAATCCTGAACATGTAAAATATTAAAATCATACGCTGTCTATGCTATAGGGTTAAAAAGGGCAAAACTCTATAATAAGTTATAATAAAATGCCAAAGCTGGTTGAAAAGATCAGTAAAGTTACATTTATTATGAATAGGGTATTTTTCCGCGCTGTAATTTGTCACGCACTTTAATAATTAAGCTATTTTCATGATTTTCAGATATCATAGATATATCTTATTATTGTCGCAAGGTTGTAAAACAAAATCCAATAAAAATCAAACAATAGAGTAATCCCAAGGTATGGATCCAGTTCAGAAACGATATTGAGTATTTGACAATCAAATTACAGAGAGACAATTATGGTCTTTCTTTATAGCTGGTGATTATATATTTTTCAATGGCATATTTATTAACTAAAGACCTTAAAAACATTCTTAACGATGATCAAATCAAAATTTCAGCGATATACTTGGTTTTAAATGTCATTGAGATATATCAACAATGACGCTATGTTTTTTAAAATTTGTATTATGATTCAATATTTTAGTAGAAGGTCTACTGTAATATTATGTAAATTGTACAAAACAATCTGAAAAATACATTTCGGGGTTCACTTTAGCTTATGTTATTTCAACTTACATGTATTTCTAACACTAGGACATGTAAATCTTTTCCTTATATTTCATAATTCGCCATAAATATGAAGGTAAAGCGTCTTGTTTAGCTTAGGAATTCTTCGACAGTTCTCACCTGGAATCGGTGGCCCAACTTATTGAATGTCGAGCCCACATCAGGTGTTATATTTACCTCATCTAATACTATTCGGACATCAGCCGCGACCGAAATTCGTACCAGGATCGCTGATGTCGTAGTCCAACCAGCCTGCTGACCACTGCGCAACTAAACCCCTGTCTTCGTTATAACCGTTTTATTTTACTTACAATATTTTAAAATGTTCCTTGTAACAGCAAGTTTGTTAAAACCTTGTTCGTTTTACTAGATGAAGTTTACTGTATATGTTCTGTTCTGTTCTGTTCTATTCCTATTTACGCGTAAGGAAGTACACGCGATTTTTTTTTTCAGGATATTCGTCATCTTTGAATATTTCTTCTTAACAAAATTTATGCCGAAAAAAATAGTGTAATATTTACCCAAACAGATTTTACTTGTTGCGAAAAAATATCACACTTATATCGGCGTCTGCCTTGGGGTCGGTAATTTCAAATACCTATCTAACTAATTTAGATCAGGTTTGATTCTGATATTTTTCTGACTAATATTAAACATAATGATCTGCTACAACTGAAATTATAAAAGTTTTCATCATAGCGTTATATATTATCCAGTTAGTATAAATTGAAAGGGCTAAAGTATCAAAATTCACCGGTTTTTAAAGTCTTTTTTCCTAAATATATTTCTTAGATGCAAGGTTAGCCTAACGCTTTTGTTTTAATTTTCAAGCATTCTTGTGTGCCATTGAAGCAGAAAAATGTTTATTAGACTCTTTCTCAACAGTTCTATTTAGATTTTAATACGTTCTTTCCGGTGAAATTATGTTTGTGACATTTATGCTTACATAATACTGATATTACCATGTATTCATAGAAAACTGTAATGCTTTAACAGTGAATTCCCCACCAAGGGCTTGCTGTCTTTGAAACTGGGCTGAACTTTTTTCAGACAAGCCCGGAAGCGTTATAATAGAAATACATCCTGGAAGTAAATTGTTGTTTTTCCCCCTAAAATTCACTTTTGATATTTTTGTTCATGTAAATTATACAGAAAGTCGTCACGATTTTCATCGTTGGGTAAATAATAAAACTAAATGACTAAAACTAATTCAGATGAAATTTTCGATGTTTGTAAATTTTGCGATTTCATCATTTGTCGATATTATTTCTGTTAGTATTCCCGTTTCACGAAACATTAGACGGTTTATAGTTGAGTGTGTGATGAACGGGAATTCCGTTCGACCAGAAGAACGATTAATGGCGAGTTATACCAATTGTTAGACAATGTGTGAAGGTTACAAGAAGACATGTCACTAGTCCGAGTTCCGCCACCGGACCGATCTATGACGTCATCAAGTTTCAACATATTTTTTTTCCAATAGAAATATTTTAACCATTCATGATATGCCGTCGTCTGGTGATGAATTATCATTATCTGCTAGGGATTTGCCGTACAGTAGTCGGCTGGTTATAGGTCGTGCTCGCATACTTTTATTTGTGCACATGCACTTTAAAATGTGCGCGCACGCAATCTAGACTTACGTGTTGTTGCTTATTTAGGACATTTTGTTTATAGTGGTTACGTCCCGCTTGCAAACACGCAGATGAGCACATTTCCTTGTGTCGTCCTAGCGCGTGTATCAACGCGCCATAACGAACGTTTAGAAGTGTCGTTGTGTTGTCTTAGCCCATGCGACAGAGCGACGAAACGAAACTATCAACGCACCCCAACATAACATGGACGCAACTGTAAAAGAGTCCCCGAAACCTGGCGCTGGTGCCAGTGACAAAAGCTTCGCGTTGGAGTGTGCGCTAAAACAAAATAGAATGTTTCGTTGTCTGACATTGGTGCGCGCTCTACACTAGCACACGTATATTCACAGACAGGACTTTATTTTCCCTACATGTAGTCCGGCAGTGCTTTATCTTTCCTCGGTGTTGTCAGTAGTTCCGATCTTCACAGAGAGGTGACTTTATTTTCCCTTCTTGTAGTCCGGCAGCAGACAGGACTTCATTTTCCCTACTTATAGTCCGGAAGCGCTTTATCTTTCTTCAGTGTTGTCAGTGGTTCCCTTCTTCACAGATTCCCTACTTGTAGTCCGACTGCGCTTTATCTTTCCTCGGTGTCCGACAGCGCTTTATCCTTCTTTACAGATTCTCTACTTGTATTCCGACAGCGATTTATCTTTCCTCGGTGTTGTCAGTGGTTCTGATCTTCACAGACAGGCGTGTATTTCCCTACTTGTCGTCCGGCAGCTGACAGGATTCCCTATATAGTCCGGCAGCGCTTTATCTTTTCATTGTTGTCAGTCATTCCGATCTTCACAGACAGGGGACTTTGTTTTTCCCTGCTTGTAGTCCGGCAGCGCTATATCTTTCCTCGGTGTTATCAGTGGTTCCGATCTTCACAAACAGGGGGCTTTATATAACCTACATGTAGTTCGGCAGCGCTTTATCTTTCCTCAGTGTTGACAGTGATTTCGATCTTCACAGACAGGGGACTTTATTTTCCCTACTTGTAGTCCGGCAGCAGATAAGACTTACTTTCAATACTTGTAGTCCTGAAGCGCTTTATCTTTTCAGTGTTGTCAGTGGTTCCCTTCTTCACAGATTCCCTACTTGTAGTCCGACAGCTCTTTATCTTTCCTCGATGTCCGACAGCGCTTTATCTTCCTTTAGTGTTGTCAGTTGTTCCGATCTTTACAGATTCTCTTTTTGTAGTCCAACAGCGCCTCATCTTTCCTCGGTGTTGTCAGTGGCTCCGATCTTCACAGACAGCAGTTTATTTTCCCTACTTATAGTCCGGCAGCAGACAGGACTTCATTTTCCATACTTGTAGTCCGACAGTGCATTATCTTTTCAGTGTTGTCAGTCATTCCGATCTTCAATGACTGGGGTCTTTATTTTCCCTACTTTTTTTCCCGACAGCGCTTTATCTTTCCCCAGTGTTGACATCGGTTCCGGTCTTCATCGACAGGACTTTATTTTCCCTTCTTGTAGTCCAGCAGCGCTTTATCTTTTCAGTGTTGTCAGTCATTCCGATCTTCACAGACAGGGGACTTTATTTTCCCTACTTGTACTCTGACAGCGCTTTATTATTTCTCGATGATGTCTGTGGTTCCAATCTTCACAGACAGGGGACTTTATTTTCCCTGCTTATAGTCTGGCAGCACTTTATCTTTCCTCGGTGTTGTCCTTGGTTCCGTTCTTCTCAAACAGGGGACTTTATTTTCCCTACTAGTAGTCCGGCAGCACTTTATCTTTCTTCAGTGTTGTCAGTGGTTCCGATCTTCACAGACATGGGGCTTTATTTCTCAACTTGTAGTCCGGCAGCGTTTTATCTTTCCTCGTTGTTGTCAGTGGTTCCAATATTCACAGACAGGGGGCTTTATTTCCATACTTATAGTCCGACAGCGCTTTTTCTTTCCTCGGTTTTGTCGGTTGTTCCGATCTTCACAGACATGGCTTTATTTTCCCTACTTGTTGTTTGGTAGCGCTCTATCTTTCCTCGGTGTTGTCAGTGGTTCCGAGCTTCACACACAGAGGACATTATTTCTCAACTTGTAGTCCGGCAGCGGTTTATCTTTCAGTTGTTCCAATATTCAGACAGGGGGCTTTATTTCCCTACTTGTTGTCCGGCAGCGCTTTATCTTTCCTTTGTGATGTCAGTGGTTCCGATCTTCACAGACAGGACTTTATTTTCACTGCTCGTGTTACGGCAGCTCTTTATCGTTCTTTGGTGTTGTCAGTGGTTCCCATCTTCACAGACAAGAGTTTATTTTCTTTATTTGAAGTCCAGCAGCGCTTTATCTTTCCTCAGTGATGTGATGTCAGTGGTTCCGATCTTCTAAGACAGGGGGCTTTATTTCCCTACTCGAGTCAGACAGCGCTTTATCTTTCCTCGGTATTGTCATTGGGTTTGAAAGTCACAATTAGGGGGCTTTATTTTCGTTCATTTTTCCGTGAAGAAAATGTTCACAGACATGTCTTGATAGTCCCTGCATGCTATCATTGGAACCGATCTTTACATACAAGGCTTTATAATCCCTGCACGCTTTCCATTTAACCGATGTTTACGGACAAGGCTTTGTTATCCCTCTATGTTATCAATTGAACCGATGTTTACAGAGAGGGCTTTGTAAAGATTTTATATACTTAGTGTGATAAAAGCGACTTTTAGAAATATATATATCTACAATAAATTGGTGCATACATGTAGATAGAATTCTATGGTTTTCAAAACAATCCAGAGTAGTATTATGTGCAGTTGTGCTTAAGGCATGGCCCATGTAATAGTGTATTTCCTTTTGAAGAGTATTCAATTCCTTCAATAAACCTACTTTGACTTTAATTTTAAGTATACATAGGTTCAAGCCCCACTGGGACCATTTTCCCCTTATATTTCTTTTTCATATGCAAGTTTAAAAAACGGGACATATTATGGGAAAGCCCAAGGAGGGCGGGCTGGCGGGCGGGCGACGTCCGCGAAATTTGTCCGGAGCATATCTGCTTCATGCATGAAAGGATTTTGATGTAACTTAGCACAATTGTTCACCATCACGATACGAAGTGTCATGCGTAAAAAACAGGTATCTAGGTCTAAAGTCAAGGTCACACTTGGAGGACAAATGTCAGATTTAAGAATGACTTTGTCCGAAGCATTTCTTCTTTGTGCATGAAGGGATTTGATGTAACACAACACAGTTGTTCACCATCATGAGACAGAGTGTCATGCATAAGAACAATGTCTGTATAACTATGGTCAAGGTCACACTTAGATGTCAAAAACTTTAAATTCAAAAACTACTTTGTCCGGAGCATTTCTTCTTCATTCTTCATGCAGGGAGTAATTATGATGTAACACAGCACAATTTATTACCATCATGAGACGGAGTGTCATGTGCAAGAACAATGTATCTAGCTCTAAGGTCAAGGTCACACTTAGAGGTCAAAGGTCGATACTTTGTCCGGAGGATTCTTTCATATAATGGACAGTTTGAGGCTTTTCTCCTTAACGTAGTAAAATCAATATAGACGATTCAGGCTTGATTCATTGTTTGTATTGATCTGTCAGACTGAAAGCTTATCTTCCGATCTTCACAAACAGGGGGCTTTATATAACCTACATGTAGTTCGGCAGCGCTTTATCTTTCCTCAGTGTTGACAGTGATTTCGATCTTCACAGACAGTGGACTTTATTTTCCCTACTTGTAGTCCGGCAGCAGATAAGACTTACTTTTAATACTTGTAGTCCTGGAGCGCTTTATCTTTTCAGTGTTGTCAGTGGTTCCCTTCTTCACAGATTCCCTACTTGTAGTCCGACAGCTCTTTATCTTTCCTCGATGTCCGACAGCGCTTTATCTTCCTTTAGTGTTGTCAGTTGTTCCGATCTTTACAGATTCTCTATTTGTAGTCCAACAGCGCCTCATCTTTCCTCGGTGTTGTCAGTGGCTCCGATCTTCACAGACAGGAGTTTATTTTCCCTACTTATAGTCCGGCAGCAGACAGGACTTCATTTTCCATACTTGTAGTCCGACAGTGCATTATCTTTTCAGTGTTGTCAGTCATTCCGATCTTCAATGACTGGGGTCTTTATTTTCCCTATTTTTTTTCCCGACAGCGCTTTATCTTTCCTCAGTGTTGACATCGGTTCCGGTCTTCATCGACAGGACTTTATTTTCCCTTCTTGTAGTCCAGCAGCGCTTTATCTTTTCAGTGTTGTCAGTCATTCCGATCTTCACAGACAGGGGACTTTATTTTCCCTACTTGTACTCTGACAGCGCTTTATTATTTCTCGATGATGTCTGTGGTTCCAATCTTCACAGACAGGGGACTTTATTTTCCCTGCTTGTAGTCTGGCAGCACTTTATCTTTCCTCGGTGTTGTCCTTGGTTCCGTTCTTCTCAAACAGGGGACTTTATTTTCCCTACTAGTAGTCCGGCAGCACTTTATCTTTCTTCAGTGTTGTCAGTGGTTCCGATCTTCACAGACATGGGGCTTTATTTCTCAACTTGTAGTCCGGCAGCGTTTTATCTTTCCTCGTTGTTGTCAGTGGTTCCAATATTCACAGACAGGGGGCTTTATTTCCATACTTATAGTCCGACAGCGCTTTTTCTTTCTTCGGTATTGTCGGTTGTTCCGATCTTCACAGACATGGCTTTATTTTCCCTACTTGTTGTTTGGTAGCGCTCTATCTTTCCTCGGTGTTGTCAGTGGTTCCGAGCTTCACACACAGAGGACATTATTTCTCAACTTGTAGTCCGGCAGCGGTTTATCTTTCAGTTGTTCCAATATTCAGACAGGGGGCTTTATTTCCCTACTTGTTGTCCGGCAGCGCTTTATCTTTCCTTTGTGTTGTCAGTGGTTCCGATCTTCACAGACAGGACTTTATTTTCACTGCTCGTGTTACGGCAGCTCTTTATCGTTCTTTGGTGTTGTCAGTGGTTCCCATCTTCACAGACAAGAGTTTATTTTCTTTTTTTGAAGTCCAGCAGCGCTTTATCTTTCCTCAGTGATGTGATGTCAGTGGTTCCGATCTTCTAAGACAGGGGGCTTTATTTCCCTACTCGAGTCAGACAGCGCTTTATCTTTCCTCGGTATTGTCATTGGGTTTGAAAGTCACAATTAGGGGGCTTTATTTTCGTTCATTTTTCCGTGAAGAAAATGTTCACAGACATGTCTTGATAGTCCCTGCATGCTATCATTGGAACCGATCTTTACATACAAGGCTTTATAATCCCTGCACGCTTTCCATTTAACCGATGTTTACGGACAAGGCTTTGTTATCCCTCTATGTTATCAATTGAACCGATGTTTACAGAGAGGGCTTTGTAAAGATTTTATATACTTAGTGTGATAAAAGCGACTTTTAGAAATATATATATCTACAATAAATTGGTGCATACATGTAGATAGAATTATATGGTTTTCAAAACAATCCAGAATAGTATTATGTGCAGTTGTGCTTAAGGCATGGCCCATGTAATAGTGTATTTCCTTTTGAAGAGTATTCAATTCCTTCAATAAACCTACTTTGACTTTAATTTTAAGTATACATAGGTTCAAGCCCCACTGGGACCATTTTCCCCTTATATTTCTTTTTCATATGCAAGTTTAAAAAACGGGACATATTATGGGAAAGCCCAAGGAGGGCGGGCTGGCGGGCGGGCGACGTCCGCGAAATTTGTCCGGAGCATATCTGCTTCATGCATGAAAGGATTTTGATGTAACTTAGCACAATTGTTCACCATCACGATACGAAGTGTCATGCGTAAAAAACAGGTATCTAGGTCTAAAGTCAAGGTCACACTTGGAGGACAAAGGTCAAATTTAAGAATGACTTTGTCCGAAGCATTTCTTCTTTGTGCATGAAGGGATTTGATGTAACACAACACAGTTGTTCACCATCATGAGACAGAGTGTCATGCATAAGAACAATGTCTGTATATCTAAGGTCAAGGTCACACTTAGATGTCAAAAACTTTAAATTCAAAAACTACTTTGTCCGGAGCATTTCTTCTTCATTCTTCATGCAGGGAGTAATTATGATGTAACACAGCACAATTGTTTACCATCATGAGACGGAGTGTCATGTGCAAGAACAGTGTATCTAGGTCTAAGGTCAAGGTCACACTTAGAGGTCAAAGGTCGATACTTTGTCCGGAGGATTCTTTCATGTAATGGACAGTTTGAGGCTTTTCTCCTTAACGTAGTAAATATAGACGATTCAGGCTTGATTCATTGTTTGTATTGATCTGTCAGACTGAAAGCTTATCCTTAATCATTACAACCCCAGGACAACTGGAAATGTGTGAGACCTCATGAATCAGGAACTTACATGATCTAAACTGCATTCAGTGATAAAACCATCTGCTTGACTATTTTATCACTAATAAATCTGACTGAATATAAATGAATACTGTGAAATCATTTAATTTCGCGGGCATGAAATTTCGTGGTTTTGGTCAAAACGGCAATTTCGTGGGGATATGAATTCGTGGATTTCAACTTCTGAACATAAACTGAATAGGGATTTTGCTTGTTCGTTGGGATTAAATTTCGTGGACTGACTTAACCACGAAATCCACGAAAAATAGTCCCCCACGAATATGTATGATTTCACAGTAGTTGACTTATATGCAGTCCGCAGTTAGTGTTGAACTACGGTCTGGACTACTATTTTATTATTGATAATTCATCCATATTGCTCATTAATGGAACTATTTTATGTAGCTCAGAATTTAAGATGTTTTTAGGAATAAAATAAGCACTTTTTAATTTCAGAAAGTTAGTTATAACTTTGGAAGCGAGTAAACCCGCCTCCAAAAATGATACCAGAAGTCTTTCGGGACCACTTTCGGTTCGTGTTTGTAGAGTTACCAAAACATTTTCTCCATTAACTTAGGCCTACATATCTTCGCATTGTGACTGATCAATGTCTATTTCTGGAAAAATGTTTATTATTTTCTATTGTAATATGCTTTCTGTAAAAACACGTTTTGTTAAAATGACGTCACGTTAACGTGTGATGACGTCATTGTTTTAGTTGCGAGCCAGAAAGAGCGCTTCTATATTTTATCTAATGTTTAAGATTAAGGGCATATTAGAATCGAAATAATGTACATGTATGCAAAAACGTGTTTTATCTAAATGAATACTCTCAAAATCGGTTATACGGCGCCAAATAATTCACTCTTGCAACGCCCTCGTGAAATTATTCCGCGGACGTATAGCCTCTTTTAGTGTATTAATAACGGGCTTTCTATACATTATTTCTTAAATTCGGGTTTAAATCTATTAGGCCTAATACACGGCTAATAAACCTTAGCGCCACCGCAAAAAAAGTGGCGATAAAAGGAGATGTCGACATTTTCGTTGTGCAGCTGTCGCCGGTTTTAAATTGTTAATATGTATATTCTCTCTTATATATTTGTTGATAGAACTTGTTTCAAAAATCGGAGTCTCTAGTGCCGTGTAAGAACACTTTCACTACAGGCTGACTGTAATTTCGTTAAAGTATTATGTAAATGTTTGTGTCAAGAGCTTTTCTCCTGATTCGCGCATTTGCACATCTGTTGATCTGTATACAAACTAGGCGTATATTTCGATGCATAAACACATTATAAAAAGATTATCGCATATGCAAAAGGTCTATATGTGCATGAAACTTACACAGACAAACTTGCTCCACCTCTGATACATGTGGGGAAGTTGGCAGTCACTTGTGGAGAACAGGTTTGTACTGTTACAGAACCCAGGAAGTCTGTTTAGGTTAACTGTCCGCCGTTACATAACTGAAATACTTTAAAAAAACGCGTTAAACCCAAAACAAACAAACAAACAAACAAACAAACAAACAGACAAACATTAGAATTATTGAATCTCTCTTATTATAAATGAGATATGCAAGTATTATTTTTTTAATGGCGCTATCGTATCAGTATTGGTGCTATTCAGTAATTGTGGCGCTATGGTCGTTTACATTTTCTGTTTAATACGGCTACCAATTAACTCTTCCAAGTTTATTTCTCATAAAACTCTCAAATGTCCTATAAAAAAGACTAAAATTTCATAGCTCTAATCATATCCAAAATGATAATATGCATCAAATAACATTTTCTATGGACATTTTATTTTTCTAGAAGTGAATCGTTATACATATTCTACCTGTGGAACGCCATCATCATTGAATTAAGAAATAATGTATAGAAAACCCGTGTTTTAACGTTATTAATACACCGAAAGAGATTATACGTCCGCGGAATAATTTCACGAGGGAGTAGCCCGAGTGATTTATTTTAGCGACGTAATACCGATTTTGAGAGTATTAACTTAGATAAAAAAAAACACGACTGCTACACATTATTTCGATTCTAATATACCCTTAATCTAAAACAGTAGAATACAGGAGGCGAAAGTATGAATAAATTCAGACATTCAAAATCGTCAAAATAAATTTTTCAAGTTTTCTGCTAGTGAACTCAGAGGGCATGAACATAAACTAGAAAAGCCAAGAGCAAAGAAAGCAAAAGAAATCAATCAGGTTAAATTCATTCGCTCATCGAATTGTAACACCATGGAACCATTTACCGACTTATGAAATAAATGCACAAACAGTTGACGCTTTTAAAACAAGGCTTGACAAGCACTGGTTTAATGTATACTGAGAGAGGTTTTGAATATTAATGTAAAATACCCAATAATATAAGCAGTATCTATACCAAAGAAAATTATATGCATATCAGGTGTCGACTGTCGGCACAGACTGAGAACCGTCGACGCGAGAAAACAGAAATTGAATTGGGAATATTCGCCATATCAGGGCGTCCAAAATTCCCCTGTTAACAAAAGGTAACAAAAGGTAGAAGACATTTATTTCATGTTTTCCAGTAAAATATAGAGTTTTCTCAGTGAAATAAAAGTGATAATCCACAGTTTTGAAACAGTAGATTATCATTTTTATTTTTCACTGTTTTTGCCGAACTAGTTCCGGTCCTCCGCCGTGATTGAAGTCAAATTGTATACCGAGCGTTATGAATACCGGGGACCATAATGACGATGACGTCGTTAAAATGACGTCATTTGTGTTATGCTTTCTGTAGATCTTTCCCGCGATTTTCGATATTTTATAAATTACGCAACAAAAGTATAGTTTTACAAATGAAATAAAAAGAAAATTTGTTTGTGTCAGTGAAATATCAATTTTATTTCACTCGTGAGCACAAAAAAAAGTCATTTTCACTCGTGGCTACGCCACTCGTGAAAATATCAGTTTTTGATGCTCACTTGTGAAATAAAATTGATATTTCACTGAAACAAACAAATATCCTCTATATGTTTCCATTATTTCCATTAGCTGGCGTCCACTTGCTTTAAGAAGGTGTATACTGACATCCCAGCTTATGGTATCCTATTCACAAAAAGATAACACTTCGATGCTTGGTGACCCTTTTTATATCATTTTAGAGCTATGTCTGCTGAACAAGAATTAGTAAATAAGATGACCATAATAAAATGCAAGAGTCATTAGTAATACAGTCATATTTTTTACTGTGAAATGATAAATCTTACACTATCATAACTGAATCTATCATATTTTTGTCATATAATTTATATTTTCTTTGAAAGTAGACAATACATTTTGAAATGATACCAAAATTAAATAGATTACCAGACATCAATATTTGAGATATCTTAAAGGCACTGTTTTAAAGAACTTGCTTATTTTTGGACGGGATACCTTAATGTAGTTAACCTTGAAATATCTTAAAGGCACTGTTTTAAAGAACTTGCTTATTTGTGGACGGGATGCCTTAAGGTAGTTAACCTTGAAATATCTTAAAGGCACTGTTTTAAAGAACTTGCTTATTTTTGGACGGGATGCCTTAAGGTAGTTAACCTTGAAATATCTTAAAGGCACTGTTTTAAAGAACTTGCTTATTTGTGGACGGGATGCCTTAAGGTAGTTTACCTTGATATATCTTAATGGCACTGTTTTAAAGAACTTGCTTATTTTTGGACGGCATGCCCTAAGTTAGTTTACCTTGAAATATCTTAAAGGCATTGTTTTAAAGAACTTGCTTATTTTTGGACAGGATACCTTAATGTAGTTAACCTTGAAATATCTTAAAGGCACTGTTTTAAAGAACTTGTTTATTTGTGGACAGAATGCCTTAAGGTAGTTAACCTTGAAATATCTTAAAGGCACTGTTTTAAAGAACTTGCTTATTTGTGGACAGAATGCCTTAAGGTAGTTTACCTTGATATATCTGAATATCACTGTTATAAAGAACTTGCTTATTTGTGTACGGGATACCTTAAAGTAGTTGGCTTCGAAATATCTTAATGACACTGTTTTAAAGAACTCGCTTATTTGTAGACGGGATGCCTTAAGATAGTTAACCTTGATATATCTTAATGGCATTGTTTTAAAGAACTTGTTTATTTGTGGACGGCATACTTTAATGTAGTTAAACTTGATATATCTTAATGGCACTGTTTTAAAGAACTTGCTTATTTGTGGACGGGATGCCTTAAGATAGTTAACCTTGATATATCTTAATGGCACTGTTTTAAAGAACTCACTTATTTGTCGACGGGATGCCTTAAAGTAATTAACCTTGATATATCTTAATGGCACTGTTTTAAAGAACTTGTTTATTTGTGGACGGCATACCTTAACGTAGTTAACCTTGAAATGTCTTAATGGCACTGTTTTAAAGAACTTGCTTATTTGTGAACGGGATGCCTTAAGGTAGTTTACCTTGATATATCTTAATGGCACTGTTTTAAAGAACTTGTTTATTTGTGGACGGCATACCTTAACGTAGTTAACCTTGAAATATCTTAATGGCACTGTTTTAAAGAACTCGCTTATTTGTGGACGGGATGCCTTAAGGTAGTTTACCTTGATATATCTTAATGGCACTGTTTTAAAGAACTCGCTTATTTGTGGACGGGATGCCTTAAGGTAGTTTACCTTGATATATCTTAATGGCACTGTTTTAAAGAACTCGCTTATTTGTGGACGGGATGCCTTAAGGTAGTTTACCTTGATATATCTTAATGGCACTGTTTTAAAGAACTTGCTTATTTGTGGACGGGATGCCTTAAGGTAGTTTACCTTGATATATCTCAATGGCACTGTTTTAAAGAACTTGCTTATTTGTGGACGGGATGCCTTAAGATAGTTAACCTTGATATATCTTAATGGCACTGTTTTAAAGAACTCGCTTATTTGTGGACGGGATGCCTTAAGGTAGTTTACCTTGATATATCTTAATGGCACTGTTTTAAAGAACTTGCTTATTTGTGGACGGGATGCCTTAAGGTAGTTTACCTTGATATATCTTAATGGCACTGTTTTAAAGAACTTGCTTATTTGTGGACAGAATGCCTTAAGATAGTTAACCTTGATATATCTTAATGGCACTGTTTTAAAGAACTTGCTTATTTGTGGACGGGATGCCTTAAGATAGTTAACCTTGATATATCGTAATGGCACTGTTTTGAAGAACTTGCTTATTTGTGGACGGGATACCTTAACGTAGTTAACCTTGATATTTCTTTATGGCACTGTTTTAAAGAACTTGCTTATTTTTCGAAGTGATACCTTAAGGTATTGGACCTCTAATGGCAATCGGTAATTATCATATGATTACATATTCATTGTTATAAGGTCTTTCTGCACCTGCAATCGATAAGTTCTGTGTCAATAGGTATTCTCCGTAAGGTCTTCGAACTTATATAGTTCATACGAGTACCTGCATGGTTATTTGTTCATTTCCAGAAAGTGCCAAAACAAACGAGCCCTTCACCACCACATATATATTGATTGTAGAAGTATATCTATTAAAGATGCTGATATTGTAACAAAAGATTACCTATCATCTCCACCTTTAAAATGCTAAAAGATATTGGCTAACAGTTGGCAGAGACAGTTGAACCCATTTGTTTGTCTTTGTTAGAATACTGATTGTAATGCATTAACAGCTTTGAATAGCAACATTTTAGACGACTCTCCTATAAAATTCGATAAATCAAATAAATAAACACTTCTCCCTAAACCTAAGATCCCAGAAATTCTCTGTAGACATGATTTAGTCCCAGCAGACAAGGCAGCTGACGCCTACACTTCCATCGCGAAGTTAGCAATAGATCAGTTGCTGGAAGTTATATAGCACCAACAGAAATATCAATGTTGCTTCTTTTGGAAAGTTATACTAGAAACAACTCTTTTATTGCTACTACAGTTTGAAAGATTTTTCTGTAAGAACAGTATTACTACTGTTACTGCTGAAAATCAGTATTACTTCTATGATCGTTGGAAGTCACAGTAGTTTTTACAGTATCACTGCAATTACTGCCATAACTACCAACAATAATATCAACAGTACTAACATAATTAATAGGCCCTGAAGATGCATTGAAACGCGTCAACAAATAGAGGTTCTTGTTAGGAAAAAAGACATTCATATGTTGCACAGCCCGTTAATTTTTAATATGCTGACCGACATTCGTCTAAAGAGAGTATAATTATGGAATCTGAACATGCTTTGTGCTCAGTTACTGCTGTATTCAGCACCGAAACTGTGGCCTAGATAGGTCACCGTCGGGGAATGTATAAGATATAATTTTAAATCATTTTAGCAATTAAATGTTTTATGAGCCTATGGAAAACGTTCAGATCTTTTTGTAATTGTAATTTTGATTATTTTGCATTTGCCGTAATACTGCTGTCACTGTCTGGTTTTCCTGTCTAGTCAGAACTATATAATAATTATTATGTACTGAATGTACGTATGTATTATTTACTTATTTATTTATTTATTTATTTATTTTTGTAATTGAGCAGTGAAAGTTTCAAATATAACCGCCGTTATATTTCAATAAACTACTCGAAAACATAAAATGAATAATTGTAAACATTCGGAAGGTTCAGCGGTTCAATGCATAAGCATCAGAACGATACTCGAGTCTTGCCATGTTAAAAGGGACATGGCATTATTCTTATATAAGGAGCTGAAAATGTCATGCATACAGTATTGCAAATCTCCGTTACTTTATTTATTAGAACCATACTGTAACTTTAAATAATTACGTATGTATCAACAACAAATCATAAAATGCTTACACCATTTATATTTTATTACCATTTTTAACCCTCATACATTTCAAGCATTTATACAGAAATTTAGAAAAATGAAGACGGCCAATAACTACGAGTGCACAATTACACACAATTATTTTCAGAAACAGATTAAACAGTAATAATAAAATAAATGATATTAACAAAAAATGTATAATATGGAACAGCAACTTATTGGTCCTGAATGATATCCGTGGAGCCGATGTTTACGGACAGGACCTCCACGTTGTCCATGTAATTGATGTTTAAAGACAGGACGTTTCTGTCCCTACTTGTTGTCTCTGAAACTTATGTTCAATGGCATGACTTTATTTTCCCTCCGTGTTGTCAGTTGTTCCGATCTTCACAGACAGGACTTTATTTTCCCAGCTGTTTTTAGTCCGGCAGCACTTTATCTTTCCTCGGTACTGTCAGTGGTTCCGATCTTCACAGACAGGACTTTATTTTCCCTGCTTGTAGTCCGCCTCGGTAAACAGGGTGCTTTATTTTCGTTCATATTTTCCGTGGAACAGATTTTCACAGACTGTCTTTATGGTACCTGCATGTTATCACTGGATTCGATGTTTACACACAAGGTTTTATCGCCCCTCCATATTATCCATGAAGCGATGTTTACAGACAGATCTTTGTAAAGATTCCATGTACCCTGCAGGATAAGAGCGACTTTCAGAAATATATATGCAATAACTTGGTGCATAGACAGATTGCTATGGTTTTCAAAAAGATTAGTATTATTATATGCTGTTGTGTTTAATTAAATATAAAGATATTACATGATTTTTCTATAAACCGCTGATTTAGCCTTTTTTATATGACAGTAGCCCGGGAAACCGTTGACAATTCGTGCCTTGTCAGAGAAAGTCATACCTATTATCCATGCAATAAAGATCTTACCAAATTTGCGCTTGAAATTCTACAACTTTAAGGTAGTGAAAATTTTCAGACGTGAACGTTCCTATTCGATAGCGTCCTTGTTTTCATAAAAAACAAAAACAATTCTATTCATTAGAGAAAAAATACATTTAAGTTAGCACTGGATCGGCAAAAAAATATCCATTTTTAAAAACCTCATACTATTATGAAATATTAAGAAACAAAAAGCATTATATGGCTTGTAATAAAACGTAAAGAGCCTAGTTTTCTGTTTACTGTTCTGTTGAATGATGAATTAGATACAAGTTTTAAATTTATGACATAAGTTAATTATATATTTCTTTGTACATATATAAATGATAAAAATAAAATGCATTAAAACAAATGTCTCAACATTGTAATTTTGCATACTGTGTCATAAAACACATTATTTTGCACTCAACACGTACATCAGAGAACAATAGCATCCGACATAGACCTCATGTTGATCACGATTATAGCAAACCGTGTATTGATAACGCAGATCATTTATCAATGTGTGACATTGCTTAAAATCACCCGAGAAACGATGTATGCTGCCATTTGTCGAAGTACCGCAACACACCAGCAAGGACTCGTCGTCTAGCATCACCATTCCCGTCGGTGAATCAAGGTCTTTGTTTTTGTATTCATCACATATATCAGCTTGTAATGTTATACGAAAGAGACTGTCACTATCAACGTCACTGATGTATATATGTCCCCGATCCTTACTAAGCACTAGGTAGTTTGGCATGCTATTTATCTTATTATTCAGTGAAATTTTCTTCTGGACGTTACCTTGTGTATCTGTTATAAATACACAATTAATGCAAACTGTATAGAGATGACCTTGATGATAAGCTATACCTCTACATTCTCCTTTAACTGGAAATTTGCGGACAGTTGTCAGTTTACCTGCTGTTGTTGTAATAAGGATCTCTTTCTTTTCTGGCATTGTCACAGCAATATGGTCATGAGGCATTACTGCAATGTCCCATGGTCTAGAAGAAAGTGTTGTCTCTTCTATTACAGCTCTATTTTTTATGTCAATAACTTTCAGTTTTACGTTGTAATGGTCAGCCGCCACAAGTATGTTACAGGACAGAACAACACATCCTGTGATCCAGCATTCAGTCTGATCTGATTTCGTCTTTGTATTTATGTTTCCTTTGTTGGTTAATTTTTCAACTGGTTTTCCCTGTTTTGTAGTTACAAGAGAAGAAGAGAGTGTGAGCTTTCCAAATGTATTTTGTCTGAAAAGCATGTTTTCCAGATCTTGGTTTTGCTCAAATGTGTATTGCGTGTTTGTCTTTTCTAAACTTCTGTCTGCCTCCTTTATTTCGTCTGACTTTAGTCTGGATTTAGCTTGTTTCATTGTAATGTAAAGTTGTCAATTCTGTTGTGAGGCTTTGTAATCTTGAAGTCTTGACTGCAGTTGTTTGATGTCTGAAGAAATGTTTGTACATTGTTCAAGCACCTTGTTTACTGTTTGTTTATCTTTGGACTTCTTTTTGTCAGCATCTGTCTGGATTTGCTTTTGCAGTTGATCTAAGCGATCATTTATCTCCTTGCGAAACATTGTAATTTCTTTGAGTAATCTGTCATGGCATGAATCTAATTCATTTTCTCTACATGAGGCCAGCTTTATAACATCCTCGACCTCATTCACCTTCTGGTCCAGCTCCCTCAGTACTTCTCTGAACTCTGAACTGTCCCCAATACCTGCACATTTCTCAGGTATATAGTCAATGTCACATGCTCTGTGATTCAGGACGATACAATCGTTGCAGCCGAGAGCTTCATGTTTTGGACAAAAAAATTTAATCACTTCCTTTTTGTGCATGTGACACTTTTCAGTGCATTCGTCTGACTCCTGCTTGATAACAGCATGTTTAGCAATATTATCTTTGTTTACCAGGTGATGATGCTTGGTCGCCTTTATCCTTTGATGATAAGCAAAACAGTTCTTACATAAGTATTCTTGACAGTCCACTCAAAATCCATGAGCTTCTATTTGCTGACCAATCACCAAACATGGTTCACATCTATGGTCAAAGTCCTCCGCTGAGCCTTTGGATATTGAACCTTGAAAATCAGAAAGCTTTCGACCCAAAACTGTCATAGTTTAGAGTTCAAACTTTGAACTTTATTTCAATTAAAAAAATCTTTGTTTATTTAACTTATTTAATTTGTTCCTTAGTTTTCTACAATACTAGTATTCCAAATATCCTATTGAAATAAACTTTAATCTTTTATTGATAAATGAAAACTTATCAAATTGATTTCAAGGGTAAGGTTAAATATTTTATGTCCGAATTTAACTTCCTGTTTGAGAAAAAGGTCTATTTATATCATGTTCTAACTGAATTGAACTTTGGTATAGTCAAGGGACAATAACGCTACAAGTCTCTACGTAATTCAATAGTGACGACTTATCTCCTGTCTGTTGTGGAATAGTAATATCAACAACTACAGTTATTAAAATAGCGATGGGATCTTGGCGCCATATTTACGAGGACGTAAGGAACTAAAAATTTCCCAATTTAAATTAAAAGACAAGTGGAATTATTAAGTATTTGAAGAAGTATTGATTTATATTTAGAAGTACGTGTACTGTAAAACATACAGAACAAGAGTGCCAGACTGTCACAAAATACGCCCGTCATCGAACTTGGCATAACTCAAGGGCCATAATCCAAGAGTCCCTGGGGCGATTTGGGTGATTATCGAATATGGACGAGATATTATGCCCACAAACATTGTCAGCAAGTTCGATGAAGACCGGATGAAAACTGTTCAACTTAGTGAGCAGACAAGGCTAAAATAGCAGTTTTGTTAGTAATTCAAGGGCCATAATCCAAGAATGCCTAAAGCGATTTGGCTGGTTGTCAAACTTGGCCGAGATATTATGCCCGCAAACATTGTCAGCAAGTTTGATAAAGATCGGATGAAAACTGTTTGACGTAGAGAGCGGAAAATGCTAAATTCGCAGTTTTTCGAGTAATTCAAGGGCTATAATCCAATAGTGCCTGGGGAGATTTGGATGGTTATCAAACTTAACCGAGATATTATGTCTACAAACATTGTCAGCAAGTTTGGTGAAGATCGAATGAAACCTGTTCGACTTAGACAGCTGACATTATTTGGACGCCAACATCCCGCCGCCACGGGTGTTCACATAATACGCCCCGCTCTTTCAGAGACGGGCGTATAAAAAGACTTTGTATGTAGCGTTAGTTACGTGTAAATATTAGTTTACAGGTTACTGTTCTAGAATTGTATGTATGCTCAATTTCAGACGACATGTCCACAACCAGTTAACGATGAAACGGATTACAAGAATTTGACTGACCAGGGAATTACATATCTAATTCCTTTGTGTTCCATAGGGTCATTGCAAGGTAGAACTTTGTATTTCGAGCTAGAGAAACAGGAAATGACTGGATACCTTACATACATTCGAGATAGACATTGCCAGGTATTGCCGAACTTGTGTTTCAAACTAGAGAAACAAGAAATGACTGGATACCTTACAGACATTCGAGACATTGCCAGGTATTTGCCGAACTTGTGTTTCAAACTAGAGAAACAAGAAATGACTGGATACCTTACAGATATTCGAGATGGATATTGCTAGTTTATGTGCAATGTCTTCTATAAATATATAAAAGGAGAAGAACTCTATCAGACTTGTCTTTCGTTCTAATCCTTTCCATCAACTGTACCTGTTGTGTTAGTATATAAGTACAATGATGTATATTGTTGGGAATAAAAATGTTTAAACTAAATATATGAAAATATTTCTGAAAATTCCCACAGTGTGAACAGTATGTCTCAAATGATCACTTAAAATTATAATGGAAATCGAAAAAGTTCTATCTTTTAATTCATTTTCCTTTAAAAAGTCACACGAATTCACATAAATATCTTGAATAAACAATCGAAAGAGAGAAAATCATGACAAAGGCAATCTGATTTCTCATTTCTGCCGTATCTGAGAACCAAAATTTTTCAGTTTTGACTTGATATTTGATCACATATATGAAATATTTCTGTAACTACTGTATCCATATACTATTATCTGAGATCTTTTGGGAAAAAATAGAGGTAGTAAAATGAATAAAATGTTAAAATTTCAATAAGTCATTGTCAAGTGTTTCTAAACACTTAATTATATTTCATAAATGTACTATTTGTAATAAGAAAGATAACTGACAAAAATATCGAAGAGCGTCAGGCGTTTTGATCAGTATATTGTTTTATTGCGCTCTGCGTACATAATACAACGACCACGCTTCAGGTATCACAATGGAAACACATATGATGAATAATAATAAGTGAATATAAAAATACTTCAAAACATGTTGCAAGAATAAGGACATTGTCATATATTCTCTGACCACCACCATCTGAAATATCATTCATTTTTTTATACTGTTCATTCTTTCCATGCATGAGTTCTGAGACATTGTAAGTTCCATGAAAAGTCATTCTTATCTACATTAAAATTTTATATATTTGTTTTTCTACAAAGTTTCTTTCATTTGTTTTCTCACTTAATTGTACTTAGTGGCATTGCTTTCGTTTTATTCTTATCTATTTAGTGGTGTGTAAATCATATGACAATTCTGTCACAGCATATCTTTTTCTTTTCTTTTCTTTTTCACCATTTTTTCTTTCTTATTTATTTTTTCGTGTTTTCTTTTTTATTGTTTCTCTCTTTATGTTACACAAAGTGTGATAGGCTTGCAATGTTCACAGTTTTTGTATGAGATGCTGTTATGATTTCTTTCGAATATTTCTGTTATAACATGTTTAATTTCATGCGGATGTAAAACTGTAATCCAACGCTTTCCCGTACTTTTCTCATATAAAAGGGGGTTTAGTGCACGGAATACAAAGAAAAAACATTTAGTCTTTAACCAATTATACATCTTCTGTCCTTTTAACTCTTTTCAATATACTCCACAAAGGACTGCAACTACTACTAGTGCTACTGTCAATTCCACGTTATTGCTATTGATACTGCCTATTTAACGTTTTTTGTTACTGCTGCTGCTACTACAGCTATTGTCAATTTCACGTTTTTGCTACGGCTACTGCTGCTGCTTCTACTGCTACTGCCTATTTCACATTTTTGTTGCTGCTGCTGCTACTACAGCTACTGTCCATTTCACGTTTTTGCTACGGGTACTGCTGCTGCTACTGGTAATTTCACGATTTTGCTACTGCTACTGCCAATTTAACATTTCTAATCTTGCTACTGCACACTGCTACTGCTAATTTCCAACACCACTGATTTAATATTTTACCCCAGACAAATTACTACACTCTCTGCTGAGGTGATATGTTTTTAAATAGTAGGGGCCGCTTTCTTATTGTGACCCGGAAACATGTTCTATAAAATATATAAAATAGGTATATGTTTTTCTTTCGGTAGAGTGAGTAACACTACGATGACCCCAACAAGATTCTTAGAATCTACAGTGTAATATGTTGATGGTTCAACTTGAGGTTCTCGTGAGAAACCTTGCGGGTCAAAGTTAATGTTACTCACTCGAATATAACGAGTTAACAAAACAACAACAACAACAAAAACAGCAAACTATTGTTCTGTCACCCCTTGCAAAGACGGTATTTTCTTGCGTTGCATGCTGTTCCGTTGCTCCGTCACAACAACAGAGCGCTGAAATACAGATTTTGCTTTCTCGTTCTGTCGTTTACACCGCTCTGACTGACTTCGTTTTAGATGGATTGTATAAATACTAATTTTGGCGGTAACGACCGCCCATAGAAATAAGCTTCGTAATAAAATGTTAAGAAATTACTCGAAGAATTATGACAGTTATGTAAGATAAACATACAGTTTTGTCAAAAAGTAAAAATATAAATAAGAACAAAACACGATGTGTAGATGCAGTTGTTTAAAAAAGCAGTAGTTTAAAGTTCAGTAAATTATTTATGAATCTGTGTTAGCCAAATTGTAAACAGGAAATATACTGTAGATAATATAAAGCCATTTTTTTGGATCTTGACGAAGCAGAATCTGAACCCGAATCGACCCTTGACCCGGTATCCGAACCGGATCCGGTTTCTGATCCAGTCCCATTGTCGCCGCCTGATCCAGTCCCAGTATTGCTGTCTGATCCGGAACCGCCACATTGACCTCCGGCCTGGTATGCGATCATGTTTGAAGTTTCTTTGACTTCTTTGTCCTTTATGATGGTACATCTAAAGTGATAAACAAACAAATAATCGACAAGAACAGAAGAAAGAGTATTTTATTTTTAATAACGCATATTCTCTTTTTTTTTTAGGCAAAATGTATTTCCTTTTCGACGAAGTTTCAGTTTCTTTGCATATAACAGAAATATTTAATATTGCATGATTATTATGCTGAAACTCTTCGACGATGGCTAACTGCTAATAACTAGCTAATATTACTTAAGTTTTCTTTGTCTTGGTCGTATTTTGATTTGTTTTCGTAGTTTATTTGGTTAATTATCATGATATTTGATTAATTTCGTAAAACCTGCTTTAGCGGTCAACTCTATTAAGCAGCCAACCTGTCTTAAGCAGCAAGTGTCTCATTTTTCCAAATGGTCATTTATTCTATAAATTACCTGCATTAAGCAGTCACCTGCTGCAACCAGCCACTTTTTCCCACTCCCTTGACTGGCTGCTTAAGACAGGTCTTACTCTGTATTTAGTTAATTCTCGAAGTTTTTGAACAATTTTCTATATCATTTAGTTAATTATTGTAGTATTTGCTTAATTCTCATAGTATTTGGTTAATTCTTGTGAATTTTACCAAAACGGTTTTGGCAAGATAACATTTTGTTATATGTCAAAATCTCTGGGGACTGATTAGAAAAAAAGAAATTGCCAATTTATTGAGATATACATTAGAATTAATACCAAAAACAAAGATACACAACGATCAATCAACTTACACAATGTAAACATTTTCTGTTGCTGCAGACGACTTCCAGACAAACGACAGCGTCACTTTGCTACTGCCCTCCGTGTGCGTTAGTGCTGCATTCTGAAATGTCAGTTTCATTCATCGTATTTTATTTAACACATAATGGTTAATCGTTTAACTTACTCCGGTTCAGAGTTCGGAATTGGCGTCATTATGCTCTCTTACTGGTCCGCGCCCCAACCGTTGTTTATCGCAGAATATACAGAGCTTGATTCCTTTCTTTGTTTAACTGGAAATCAAATCGAGCCAAGTTAGAATGAATAATAACATAATTATCATTATTGTAAATAATTTTGTTAACCTTTACCCTGCTAAATTCCTAAAATGGACTGGTCTATAATTCAATTTGGGCATTACCATGTATTATTTAAAGAGGTGTTCACTGAATTTACTAACTGGATACTAGTAGCTAACAATGCACACCAAGATGAGCCTGTATGGACGTGCAGGTTCATACTGGTCTGCACTGGTCGCAAAGACAGAATCACTTGCCACCAGCAGGGTAAAGGTTAATATGCGTGAACAAATTTCGCAAAAAAAATCATTGTCACCCTTCAGAATAGACAGTTATATTGTTGATTAAGCGCCTATTTACAAAGCAGCCGAAATAAACTTACTTAAACCGTGATTAATCACTTAATGATTAAATCTACACAGTTTAAGTAGTTAAGAAATAATTTATAGCAAAAGAGTGCTTTAACGCCATTTATGCACGATGGGCGGTTATACGTCGGGCGTAATAATTAGAATATTAGAATAAAAATTAAATATATGGTCTGTAAAATAATTATTAACAAAACTTTCACATTCTCACGCCCTCCTAACACATATCAGATATCAAAATACAGCAGAAACTGTTGTCACGTTTGCCCATTTTGTACTGGCATTGGAATTAGCACATCGTGAAAGGAAGCATTTCCAATATTTGAATGCCATACCAAATCTAATATTTATGATGGCTGATTTCTTTCATTTTGTTCTGATGTGTTGGCACCCTCCAAACACGCCGTCATGACAACACGCCAAAATGACAGATTATCGCGCCTACACGATAATACGATTTGCTCGTATTTGGTGCGCTTGTTTGTCGTTTTGGTGTGTTGGCGTGTTATGTCTCTTCAAACGCGCCAACACACCAGAAAGAAATGGCAGAATTCAGACACCATAGATATTACTTGTGAACCGTTTGCCTAAATAGTTTCCAATTCAAAGTTGGGTGGCATGAACCTTTATTGTTATGAAACGCATCTGCGTCATGTTCTATAAATTACTTACTTGTGTGAAACATATCCTAAATATCTAATTGGAAAACCGCAGGTAACCCAACACGACATAAACAAAAATGTTGCAGGCTCGGTATGATCGAGTCTGTTCATGGACGGTAGTGGAAATGCAAGCTTCCGCCCACGCCCTCTAGCCCCCGGTTGAGCAGAACTCAACATTAACACATTTTCAGAGTACCAGAATAGAATTTAGGGACATTCGCAGATATATTCATACGGCGGTGCATATGGAACTTTTAATGATACACAGAGTTTATTTCCATGGAAGGCGGCATATGGTCCCCAGATAAAATAACGGCTTTGTCCTAAACGAGAAAACAATGGACAGAACTAAATAGACTGGAATTTAGAGAGTGGATCTGAGGTTATTCCAGTGGGTTATTAAACAATACCCAAATCTTTTAAAGTGGGAGCATTGCAACCACCAAAGCCGGAATGTTCAAGCTGAAAAATTAAACAGTGCATTAACACAACATAAATGTCGTGCTGAACGATCTGAAGAGATAGAAATATAACAGCTCTGATTGAAGGTACTTATAGACACGACACAAACAACGCTGCTGTGATAATAGCCTCCAATTTCTTTATTTTGTATTCCAAAACGCATTACTTTTGCTATATAACTGACGAAATAAGACAAGCTGAATTACGAACTACATGATTTACCTGATAACCTATTCTCAACTGAAAATGTCAGTAGTTTTATTTACAATATATGGAGGGTATTTCAGCAAAAATGCATCTTATGCATAACTTTAGTGCAAGGCAGGTATGTTGTTGACATAAAAATATAGCTTCTCTGGTCCCAATCAGTTATAAAGACTAAAAAGTCACTACTGATTTGTAAGACATGAAAACAGAGATTTGAGTATATATATGCAAATGTTGAACCAGTACGAATATGTAGTACAATTCGGGCTCGTATATTAAGCAGCATCGAAACTAATCTTATTTGGTTAGTTGACTTGCTGTGGCATGTGCGTGTTATTTTGTACTGCTAGGCGCTTTGCCGTAATTGGTCTGGTATATTGTGGTGATGATTTAGTTCGTATAAATTCTCTCTACTATATAATAATTTATAATGCGAACTTGTATCCTAGCGGATCTCACGTATGGTAAAGTCAACTGTTCTGAATATAATTATATCCCTTAATGCAACTTTCTCTATATATTCAAAGTATCTCGAGATCCAGTTAACTTTCAGAGACAGAAAATATAGCTTCTCTGGTCCCAATCAGTTAAAAAGACGAAAATGTCACTACTGATTTGTGAGACATGAAAACAGAGATTTGAGTATATATATGCAAATGTTGAACCAGTACGAATATGTAGTACAATTCGGGCTCGTATATAAAGCAGCATCGAAACTATACTTATTGGGTTCGTGGACTTGTTGTAGCATGTTCGTGTTCGTTTGTAACTGATGGTGGTGATTTAGTTCGTATAAATTCTCTCCACTATATATATATACATATATATAAATTCATGAAAAAGGCCACGGTACGGGTGTGAAAATATTTAAAAAAAAAGGACTTTAAGGAAATAGCCAAATCCTTTTGAGCTTGTATATTTGATTTATTCCTCAACCGGTTTCAAAAATTATCATCAGGAGGGTTACACACATTATGGCGTCCTTTGACAATAGAAACAAGGGACGTCACTGTTAAATAAATGACGTCTAATTTACTAACGAATAAAATGACGTGACGTCGTTGTAAATCATCTCTGTGAGGTATGATTTTTATGTGTCTCTATTTAGTGAAGGTTTAAGCTGCCTTATAAATATTATTTCTTGTTGTTTTCTACTGACTGTACTGTCCGTGAACATTTGAAAAATGGAAATATTTTATATTTCGGGAACTTAGGTCCCGCACAAACGTCAATATGTTCGCTTACGTAAAGTAAACTTTTGGTGGCGTCACGAGTATGTTGGTTGTGTAAGGTCACTCTGTTCCGAAGATTTGAAGTTCCGCCAATGTCTTCTTGTTGACATCCCTGGCACTGAGTGACATATATTACGTTTTTCACATCGCAGGATATTGATTGGTTCACCTTGAATGTCTTTCCGCATCTAAATGTGTGTTTCCTTCTATAATATGCTTGCACAGACCACATTTTGAGTTGTTGCATTTACTTACTACTGGTTTTCTGATGTATTCTATACATATACTCGTATACTGGTATGCTGGTTAGACATCGGACGCCTGGAGATCCCCCATCCCGTTATCACCGCACCCCTTCTCATCCCCAACACAAACTTATACTGACTTTACCTGTCAAGAGAGCGAAATTTGCTGTCTGGGCAAATTACATGCCTGTGAAAATGTGCTATCATGTGACTTTGGAATACCGTGGGGGAAAGGGTGCAGTTTTGTGTTTCAGCTCCCCAGTGGTGTTTTAGCCACTGATCGAAGGTGATGCCTCAATAAGTTCTATTATTTCTTCCTTGTTGTCTATATGTCTTACTGTGTGTATGTTTTTGTGTATATACATGTATTAGTACATAGCAATTATTTACACATCTACTTTTGTAGGTTACGGTTTAAGGGGCCTGTGTTTTTGAAACGTGATTTTTCCACATAAAAGTGCACGGGGTATAACAGAGACATACATGTATAGGATCAGGATAAAAAGGTAACATTCAGCTGCCTATTTAAGAGAAATACGAATGGAAGAAAGAAAACTATCCATTACTTTGTTCATGCAGTTATGACAACACTATCACAACACCTGTAATGTATTTGAGGAAAATCAATGTAAACTCTGCACATTGTAAATAAAGAGTGTTAAGATATGAATCCACCCCACCACACACACACACCCAACAAAAATAATGATTTTACAGAAATCAGAATGAGAAGTAAACTGAGAGAGGTATTTTTTGTGTATTTTAAATCATCTGGTTGAAGGTTTTTTTGTGAATTGCGACCATAATTTGCAAGATCCAGACATATAGCATCATTTAAAAGGTCACCATAGGTGTTAGTAGGATACTTATGAATGTTTAAAATATCTGAAAATATGTCAATTTTATGGCAATATGCATTTTTCCCTGTGTAGTTCTGATACATAACAAAATTTGATAAATTAATTATTTTCGAACGTGTGCTGTTTGTACATGCAAATGTTGCTAGCCATGATATCCTGACAGATTGAACTGTAGAAAATGTCCTTAACGGCTAAAAATTAATTTTGTCTGTATAAATTCAGAAGTAATCAAGATAATTTTTAAAAAAGTTCCTAATACCGCTTTCGGAGTGTTTTACATATCATTGGAAATATATCGTCTCATAGTTCGAGAGAAATTAAGAAAAAAAAAGACTTATTATGGAAAATATGGATCAAACGGTAAACTGGCTAAAAGTCGTCATGCTACCCGAATTAAGGACATTTTTGATCTTTTAAAAATACGAGCCTTAAAACGAAAGTCACTGAAAAACAAAATCTGTGTAAACTAAATCGTAAATAAGCTTCTGACTTTGCTGCTATTTATGCTGGCTGGGGAGGGGGTCTTATCTGTGTTAACAAGGGACACCACCATGTACTTTTACTAGATGTTATGTCATTGTTGTTTCCCTTTCAGAAGTTTATATGGGTACAGTTACATCTAGTAGTGCACCTAAATATTTTACATTTACATGTATATACCGGTATACCTTCAGGTCTAAATTTACGAGAGCACTCGTAATTATGGATGCATGTAGATAATCTCGTGCACGTGCATATGTCCATCCACCTACCTATTTACGCGTTTTAAATGTATATGTGGACGACGCTCATATACATATATTTTAAAATGTGCGTGCGCGAAAAGTAGGCTTATTTAGGACATCTCGTTATGTCACGTTTGTGTGCGCGTAGTTTATGTAGCACATGTCGATGTTTCGTCCTGGCGTGCCGATCACGATATTTTAGAAGATTCTTTTTCTTGCATACCCTTCACTAATTCTAATCTTAAATGAGTGATTTTAAAATTTAAATACCTCTTCTATCCCTGTCGGAGGCCTCTGAAGGTGTATGAAGAACATTTCACATATCCTTGAGCGTGCCAACAGGCAAACAAAGAAATCTTTCAAGAAATAATTCCATCTTTTACTTTCATCTAAATAACAACAAATTACCTTTCATTTTCGCTGATAACATATTTCGACTCAGCTAAATAAATAAATATATTAAATAGTATTGAAAAAGAAAGTTATAACAAGTTTACACATAACTGTCAATATACCCCGCCTTATTACGATATCTGTCCGCGAAGAAAATACTTTTTTCATTACAAAATTTATCAATACTGGCCATCTAATCTGTTCAAATTTTGTTAAATACACAACTTTATTTCAAATTTTGTGTTAGGTTCAAATGCAATAACCGTAATTTGTCTACTATCTTTTCAATCTTTTGACCTACATATGTCAAATAATTATGTCATAGAGTACTAGGCGGCCGCCATGTTTACTGTCTGTGAACAGAAGACGGAGTGTTTGAGCACATATTTACTTACTATTTCTTTTCACCAAAGCGATATCTTGCCACTTGCGAAAATATCCCTTCTGAAAAACATTTTTATGATATATTTAAGATCAAAATGTTTTTCACCTATATGTGATGGCTTATATTTTATGACATATAAAAGAAAGTTAATGTAAGATCAAAATGTTTTTCACTCGCACAAGATCTTACATGTTCAAACATGGCTATGCTACTCGTGAAAATAATGATTATGGTGTTCACCTGTAAAAAGTATTTTTGCATGTACGATAAAAATATATTTCACTGAGGCCATAATTAAAAAATTGTTTGCTTGCGGTAACACAACCCAAATTTTTTGTTTGGGTAAATAGCTAGGGATTTTTTCTTTTTGCACAATATTATGATGATATAGGGAAGGGAAAAAATTTCATCTCATTGATCAGGAAAAAAATGGGTTGCAGCCATTTTTATGGGTAGGTCGCATTAGCGGAAACAAATCATTTTTTTATATATAGACTGAATAACATGAGATCTTTTATTTTCACTGTGGCTAAACCACTGTCGGAAGGATTCGTCTAGTGTTCACTAGTAAGAAAAAAAATATTTTGATCTTACAGGTCTATTTTTCAAATTTATGAGATGCTGTTAATTATTACACACTCGATTGTAAACTCCGTTAAGTTACACTGTAACCTGAAATGTCAATATTTTTCAATATTGACATTCAAATTTCATATTGGGTGCATGACATCATTTGTGATATCAGTTTCATGCATGCTGTTGCGTTTAAAAGTACTTGAATGATATAAACTTATAAATACTATTTCTTAATTAGGCATAAAAAATTGTTTGTTTCCGGTATCCCGACCTACCCTAAATTTTTGGCCCGACCCGAAATGTTTTTATGGCTTTGGAGAATAATTTTCTTCAACTTTTTAACAAACAGTTGCAAAACTGAACTTCCTATCCTTTAAACATGGTCATTGATGTTAGAAATCAACTTCCTGATGCTCTAAAGGCATAACCCCCTTATTTGAATTAATTTTTTGACACAAAAATAATTTCCGAAAAGTCTCCCTTAATATAAAAATATTTAAAAAAAAAATTCCGACCTACCAACCCTAATTTCTTTGAGCATGTTACCGGAAACAAAGATTTTTTTAGGCCTTACTGTACCTGTTATCTGAATAGCTTGCGCATCTGGTACATCATTTCGTAGCAGTTTTTGGCATAAATGTTTTCTTGCGCTTGTGTTGGTGAGACGTTTGTCTGTCTGCAGCCCTGCTTTTGCCGTCATGTTTTTCATTAGGTTATATAGCTTGTTTTTCCCAACTGGTTGGGACATGAACCAGGGTTCTATGGGCAGTGGAATTTTGTTGCTTGTAACTGGTGCAAGATAAAAAGGATCAGTAGATTTTGAAAACCCGTCTGGTCTGTGGTCAGCATAAAATTTGTACAGTTCAACTGGGCATCTTGCTAGATTTTCAGTCGCATACATTCTGGGCTTTGTTAGGCGAACATCTGTTATGTCTTGTCCCGTCCTTGTTTTGGTTTGACGCTCATTGTATATGAGGTATTCTTTTTCAGTTCATTGTCGAAGCACAGCTGAATATCTCCCCAGCATATTTCCCTGTGTTCAGTGCCACCTCCTCTTACACCAAAATGGAGAGTATTGTTGAGCCACAGGGTGTTGATAATAGATTCTGGTATCTGGGAGCCTAGCTGACCTTTTTAGTAGAGGTAAGACATTTCTTCTTCACTTACTTCATCCGCAGTTTTTGGCTTAGTACCCTTACCATCTTTTTTCAGCTCTGTTCTTTTTGTTTTAAAGCATTCTCTTGAATGTGCAAATTCAGCATCTGTTTTTATACTGTACCCATATTTATGTCTATTGAGGTACCTTTGAATACTTCCCTGAATACCCTTTAGGGTTGAAGGTTCATAATTTGTGCCGTCCCTCTGGCGGACACGCATAAAAAATTCTGATAGATGTTTGTCGAGATCTGCTGGAGGAATTGTATAAATTGGACGGCTTTCATTTTTAAATGCTAGGTAACTTTCAAGAAGCTTTTGATGGCTTGGTGTTTTTTGTGCTGTCCTTTGGTTTTCATGTAATTTTATATAGTCATTTGTTGTGTTTTTTGTTTCAAGAAATCTCTTATTCATGGAACTTGGAGAGTATACTGCTGGTGGAACATTGAAATTAGGATCATTACTTTGTATCTCGGAACAAAGCGGACCACGAGGCAAATCATGCGTATCGGAAGCAGGAGCGGGTCCCATACAGAATGGATCAGTTAGCGACACATTGTCTGGAGTAAACTGGTTACTTGTTGGGATACTAACATAAGGGTCTTCACATATCTGACTAATTTGATTTTGTGGATAGTTCAGTGGAGGACAGACATCAGATGAGATCTGAGTGTTTAATGGCAAAAACCTGCTGTTGAAGTGCTATTACTTTCAAGACTAGCTAAGTTTTCCAGGGGTTTTCTTTCAAATTCTTCAAAGAGTAGGTTTAGATCAAAGTCCATAACATCATCTGGCAGTCCCTTGACTAGTTCATGCCTGGCTGCTGTGTGGATAGTTCCATCATCAAATAACTGAACCTTGTTAACCCGATATGTTCCTAAGGGTCTGACTACATCTGCAATTTTTCCTTTTCGACCTGCACTGCCAATCTGCACAGTATCGTTAAGTTTAAACTGGACAAGCTCTATTGTTGACATTTTTTGACAGCGTTCCCGTTTATAACCTTCAAGGGAAGTAACTGTGTATTGAATGTCAAGGGAAGTCACTACAGCAGGACAGTTATGATAAGATGTGTGATAACTAGAGATTCTGTGATGTTTTTGCCTTTTCCTTGTGTGTAATTTAATTTTATCTATTTAATTATATGTATGGATTTTAAAGTTTATATACAAATAAAGAAAGATTAAGAAATCGATGTGTTTATTGAATACACGAAAGTAGTCCATTTAATATACGAAAGTATAACTGATGACGTCACTGAAGTGCACGCTATTTTAGACAAGAGTTTTCCCTAGGGAAAGACAATGGTATCTTTACCTAGCACGTGAACGGATAGTCCTATACTTTCCCCGTTGGATATGCAAGAATTTGCAGTGTGATCATTCCTAATGGATAAATCGTCCATGGTTTTGTACAAACAAATATTTCTATTTGAAAAAAAAACACATAAAAAGTTATTATAGTTAGCACTGGATCAATAAACATTAGCCATTGTAAAAACCTCATAAGATTTTGAAAAAAAATTACTTTACAAAACAATAATTTGGATTGTAAAATAAACGTGTAGAATCTGATAATATTATCTTATTGTGGGTTAAACTAGGGGTTATTATATGAGTATTTTCAGGTTTATTTTTTTTTTGCACTGACAGATAGGGATCAGATTAAATCATATGAGAGTTCTATCTACATGTATGTAGATTGATAGGGATTAATAGTTTAAATTCTATTACATCAGTTATGTACACATTTCTGTCTACATATATAATAATTTAATGTAATAAAATGAGTTGCAGTAACAAGTGACAATCATGCCACAACATTGTACTTTTTGCATTTTTCAAAATGTTTGCAGTGTCATAAAACACATTATTTGGCTCTAAGCACAATCATCTGATCACTCATAAATCCTATGTAGACATCCTGTTGATCACGATTATAGCAAATAGAGAATGGACACGGCAAAGCATCTATTATTTTCTGACATTGCTTCAAACCGACCGAGATACAATGTATGATGCCCTATCCCCTAATACAGGACAGCAGCAATGATTCATCGGCTAGCATCATCATTCCCTGTGGGTATTTTAATCTTTGTTTTTGTATTCAGCAGATTCATTACCTCTATGGCTGTGTTTTTGGCGATCTGTGCTTCCGGGAAATCTACCCTTACATTTTATCTTTTGTAATGTTATACTGACGACACTGTTGCTACCAATGTCACTGATGAAAACATGCCTGAGATATTAACTTAGCAGTAAGTAGTATGGTTCAATAAATCTCTTATTATCCAGGAAAATTATATTCTGGATGTTACCATGAGCATCTGTAATAAATACACATTTTTGATCAATGCAAACTACATAGACATGACCTTGATGATAAGCTATACCTCTACAGTGTCCGTTGACTGGAAACTTGCTGACAGTTGACAGTTTACCTGCTGTTGTCATTATAAGCGTTTCTTTTTTCTCTGACATTGTCAAAGCTATATCGTCTTGAGATATTACTGCATTGTCCCATGGTTTGGAAGAAAGAATTGTCTTTAATTTTGGTGTCAACAACTTTCAGTGTCCCGTTGTTCCTGTCAGTCGCCACAAGATTGTTAGAAAACAGGACAACACATCCTGTTATCAATAACTCAGCTTGATATGACTTACCTTTACTTTTATGTTTCTTTTAGCTTTAATTTGTCAACTCGTTGCCTTAAGTTTTCTTTTGGGGTTAATGAAGAGAGAGTGGGGTTTCAAAGTGCATTTTGTCTTGAATGCATGTTTTCAGGGTTGGTTTAGTTCAGGTGTGTATTGCTTTTCTGTCGTTCCTAAACGTCTGTCTGTCACCTTTATTTCTTACACAGGTATTATTGACAGTCCACAAAAAATCCACGAGCTTCTAATTGGTGACCAATGAGAAACATGGTCCACATCTTATGATCTATGGTCAACGTCCTCTGCTGAAGCTTTTGATATGGAATATTGAAAATCAGATAACTTTCGACTCGAAAATGCCATAGTTAGAAGTCAAACTTTGAACTTAGTTGAATTGCAGAAAGCCTTTGTAAGTCCCCTATATTTAGCTTATCAGTTTTCCATAATATTACAAATATCCCATTGTATCGACCTCTTAACCTTAAACAACATAACATATTGTCATTTTCAAACCAAATTTACTTCCTTTTCGAGAAAAAAATCTATTTTTGTCATGTTCCAATTAAATTGAACTTTGATGCAGTCAAGGGACACTTTGATGCAGTCAAGGTACAGAAAAAACATAAGTTTGTACTCTGTTTTGTGAACGCTAACTCCATTTTCACTCAACGTTTCGACTATTTATTAAGTCTTCATCAGGAAGTCAACAAATACGATATGAAATAAACAACATCATGAATATATGACGTCATAAAAGATGACGTTACGTTACAAACATTTTGGCGTAAAAATTACAATGTACAATAGGCTACATAATGTATACATAAATGTTTATCTAAAGTACTGTGACAAAAATTAAAAGTGGTTATACTTAATACATAGTAAGATTATAAACATTATTTAAAATAATAATGTTAATAATCAAAATAACAGTAAGTACAGGATCAAAAAGATAAGAAATCACTGGGTCATTTCGAAAATCAATATCTTTGTGTTTCTTTTTCTTCATTTTTCATTAAAAAAGACAAAACGATCAATAAGTATTCAATCATTCATTGATTTTTAAAAGTATGTACTAGAGTATACTGTAAATGTATAGAAAATTTCTGTACAGCCTTATTTAGGTATGTATGTGTACACAATTTTAGGAAAATGAAAAGATGTTTTACCAACATAGAAAAAGCAGATGCATTTTGCATTTTCAGATTTATTCGTACATTCAATGACAGATGAAATACCGTCTGTTAAAGGATGCTATTTCGTTTCAAAATTGGAACACCTACGAGATATTTAATGTTGTATTTATAAATCTTCTCGCCTGTTGCAGCATCTACATATCTAGTTCGTCCGCATATTGGAGAAATAATGCCCAATTACTTTTAAAACTAGAGAAATAGGAAATAACAGGAAACCTTACAGACATTTTGAGAGGAATATGCTCTCAAAACTTGCCAACTGCTTATCTGACTCCATATGGCTGTATTTTCATATGAATCTAACTACAGTTTAGTGAGGATATATCAAAATCAGGTTATTCAATGCAGTTAATGACCTTTATTGTTTTCGGTATTAGAAGGTCAAAGGTCAAGGTTGAAACACTTGTGCTACGAGCCTCTAATTCATAGCATAATTGTCTTAGTAAATGACCCATATGGTTTTTAACTTTGTATGATGATTGTTTTTTCCTTCTCTTTTCAGGGTCGTTATGCCAAGATCAATGTCTGCGCATCGGTTTACAGTCAAAAGTTTGCGAATGTTTTAGCCTTTTGATAACAAACTTCATATGGTGATTACCTGTGGTCAGCAGATGATCCATTATTGTTTAATCAATACTTATCTAGATTTGGATTTTCCAGACTGTTCCATTTATTAAGTACGGGTTTGAAAGATATTGGACTTATTTAAAACTATAAATATATTTCAAATAATGTAACGTAATTGCCTCGGTAGCTCAGTTGGTAGAATTGGGGAATCTTGCTAGAAATAAAACTTTTGCGATTAGGAGGCTGTGGTTTCGAACCCCACACAGGGCGATTTGTTTTTTTTTCCATTGAATTTGTTTTATTTATATTTTTCATGTTTTTTTTCAATTCATTTTATTTCATCATTTCAATTTCATTTTTAATTTCATTCATACAGTTTCAATACATTTAATACATTTCAAACACACGCGTCCAATGGAGCATCCTCACGATCGCTGGCGGTGTCGGTTTTCTACGAATCAGTATCATCAGTTTGTTGAATGACCAAATTGTCACGAGTGATCTGTCGCTTTTATTGATAGATTGAAATAATAATAAAAAAAAAAAACATGAAAAATATAAATAAAACAAATTTGCCCCTGAGGAGCCTGAGGAGGATCCTGATTTCGAGTCCTGGTGGCGACCATGACTGTTTGTATGAAATAATTGACAGTTTCTTACTGTGGATAGGGATCTAGTACTGGTGTATTTGCGGGAACAATGGTTAATTTAAACTGCTCGCCTATAAATAAATGAAATTGGCGTTAAACATCAACGGTAAGTGCGACTCTCTTTTTACAGATTTTATTCTCTGACAAGATGTATGACAAAATAACAACATTTTTGATACAAATGTATACTATGTATTATTCTTTAACATATCTACATTTAATCACTTTATGAAAAATAATACGTAATAATAATCCATCTTTGCCAATTACACATGATATCAGCGCTTTGATTTATGTTTCACTTTGTATAAAGTTTAGTTTTCAGAAGAAAAGATGTATTTTAAACTCAACATTGTGTTGTACTTGTTGCTTCAAGAAACAATTTTCAATTGTTGTGTTAATTCTATGATTCGTCTGATTCCTGACACGTTTGTCTAAAAACTATACTGTCCGCAAAGAACTGGCTCCTTATATGTTTTATACGTTTTTGGGAGGTCCTCCTCACTGCCTCCTCCTACCTCCTCTCGCCCTTCTCTTGCCAGAGAGTGTACTCATTGTGGCGAAGGAGGTCGACCGTCAGTCCCATGACACGACATAACACATACAAAGAGT